>NW_004955499.1:506607-527710 GCF_000276665.1 Chinchilla lanigera | reverse complement strand
TTACTAGTAATTTCTGTACATGTGCTTAAGTGTTCATCTCTTTTCAAACATCATGTAAATTAGCAAATGTCATGTTTTTAATATTCTTAGAAGGTATCTGTACATATCCCAACATAATTACATGTTACATGCACTGCATATTTTTCCCTGTATCTTTTTTTCATCAGAACCATTAATATCCTGTGTGTACAATATCAGTTTTTTATTATTAAATTTTACCTTTCATACTCATATTTCCATGCTTTGTTTGGGAGGTAATTATTTAGTACACCATCCAAAAAAATCTGTATTTTTTGAGTCCCCCCACTGCCAGAGACCAGCAGAACCATGTATTTTCTCAAAGAAGATAAATGCAGTATAATAATCAACCTCTCCACCAGCTGTAAATATTATGATTATTCAGCATTAATATTCCCAGGAATTTTTTACCAGATGTTTGTTTTGAAAGTTTTCTATTTGGTTTCTGTTCTTCATAATGAAGCAGTCTTTTTTTAATGCTACAAATACCATTTATCCTTTGGAAAGTTACTTTTTTTTAACCAGGGAAGCATAAATGTTATTAAAAGAAACTGCATACTTCTTAATATTAATTAATTTGTGTTCTCTTTTATCATCTTTAGTGATAAAGATGATAGTGATCATCTTTACTGATACTGGGTTTTTTTTGTATAGTGGTTTTTGTCCTTATCCATAACTACTACTGTCTGGTGATTGCAGGAAGTGATGTCACGTCCACTGCATCAGACTTGAGCCGCTGTCTGTGAGACCATCTACCTCCATGCCTTGTTTAGCCTTCTTATTGGCTAGGACTGCAGTGCTTTGTGAAATATCCTGCCTTGTGCTGTCTTACTCGTTAGCTGCTCAGTTTACAGTGGGGTTGCATTCCAATAAAGCACGGTCCAACACAGTGACCGATGCAGTCAGCGGTCCTAACATTGTAAACAGTGCACTTCATTCTAACCCAAGTTAATTATGCTTAGACAGTAAAGATAACCATCAGCTGGGCAGTGCTTTACAAATGTCGTATTATTTATTTTGCTTTTCTTAGACATGATCTCACCATATAGCCCAAGCTGGCCTTGAATTCGTGGAAATCCTCCCCTTCACACATGCCGGTATTACAAGCATTCACCACCACATCACAGAAAAAATTTACGTCAATTTTGTAAGGAAATATTAAATGTCTCAAGGGCTTCATGAACTGTTCTACATTGCAGAATATAGTAGTATCGTTCACGTGCTTCAACATGTGGGGAACTGTACTGCGGCGCGTTTCTAACTTTTAACATCAGAACGTTGCACAGTGCATTCCGCTGTTTGAGCCAGAGGAAGAGTGCGTACGGAGGTCATTTGATCCTGAGCGTATTTATTTCCTAACAGTTTAGCATCAAAAACTAATGTTCCTGGTAGCGGCAGTTTCTGTCTGTAATCCCACCAAACAAGCACAGGCGAATGGGATGACTAAAAACCTGTGCAACTCAGTGGAACACGATTAAATAAAGCACAAAATGCTGCAGCTGTAGCTCCCTGCAATTCATTAATATTCTTGGCTAAACCCTGTGTTTTATTTGCCAGGCACCATTTCACAGGCCTGTAACCCTAGCTCATGGATGGCTGAGGCAGGAGGAGCTATGTGACTTTAAGAACAACGTGGACTACATAGTGACTTTAAGGCCAGTATGAATAGCTAGTAGGAGCATGTCCAAAAAGCAAAAAAAAAAAAAAACCAAAAAAACAAAACAAAAAAAAACCAGAAACCAAAAACTGTGATTTACTAAGCAACAATACTCCATGCTTATTTACTATTATTCAGTTTTGTGTTATGATGACTTCATTACTTGCATGTTACATAATTGTTACTACTGCATTTCATCATGGATTCTGTTTTCCCAAGACTGTTTTTCAGTCTTAGAGTATTTAAGCACACAGAACACTGGTCTTTACCAAAGCCACAAAAGCTCGTAGTGGTCATTTTTCCCATGGTGATGGGCACATGTTGGCATGTATTCACCCCATGTCTCACACGTGAATTTTTTTTTTTTGTCTTTATGAGACAGGGTGTCACTAGGCAGTTCAGGCTGGCCTTGAGCTCACATTGTAGCCCAGGCTGGCCCTGAGCTCACAACGATCCTCCTCCCGAGTGCTGGCATTACAGGCGTGCGCCACCACGCCTGGATTCGCACATGAAATTAGAATTGCTGTATATAATTAATGATTTTATGCATCTTAGAATGATTGAAATCAACTGAAGAGTAATGGAATGGATACATCCGGTGGGGCAGGCACTTCGTGGTTGTAAATGTCCACATCAATATAGAAGCCAGGCATCTGGCTTTATGAGACAGGGTGTCACTATGCAGTTCTGGCTGGCCTTGAGCTCACATTGTAGCCCAGGCGCACCCCTGTCATCCCAGCACTCGGGAGGCTGAGGCAGGAGGATGGTTGTAAGTTCAAAAACAGCCTGGGCTACAAAGTGAGCTCAAGGCCAGCCTGAACTGCATAGGGAGACCCTGTCTCAAAAAGACAAAAAAAAAACCCAAAAACCCACAAAACATATTGAGTCCACATAAATAACCTGATCATGCCCATTGTGTTTGTTTTGTTTTTATCTATGTTGTTGGCATTTTGCTATTCTTTTTTAAAATTCTCTTTAAAATAAAAGATTCAAGTAAAACAAGGACATCCCAGGCACAAAGCTAGTGCATAGTAGGACAGCATAAAGATCAAAATAGAAATTGATAAAACTGAGGCTAATGAAATGCTACCTAAAAAAAAGAATTACTACATAATCATCTGAATACATACAGAAAGAGCCTTCGACAAACTACAAACATTGATGATTAAAAAAGCACTAGAGGAAAAGAGATATGTAAGAACCTTACCTCAATCTGGTAAAAGTCACTTATGTAAAACTCCTTGGGAACATTACATTCAATGGGAAAACACTGAAATATTCTCCTAAAAATTAGGGTGAAAATGATGTTCACTATGCAAGCTTTTTAATGTACTCCCCAAATTTAGCCTGAGAAATGAAGACAGAGAAATAAAAGCAGTACGTATTGAAGATGACAAGCGGATGCGTGGGTAAAGAAGACATAACCGTCCACAACTGAGGGCCTGTCTGCCGTAAAACAGAGCAAACTGGAGTCACAGCCACAGGAATGCACTGAACGCCCATAACAGACAGGCTGGGGAAAGTAGACTGATGAGGAAAACCAAGTCAGCCTCTGAGATTCAGATTCCAAGCCGGGGCAAGTAACAGTCTGCAGACCCTCAGCAGAGATGCGGATCCCTGTGACCTGCAGGGACAGGGTACGGCTCTGCTCCCAGTGGGTCTTTCCACAGCAGCGGCTGCTGAGCGACTCCAGTACAAGTGCCCGCCTCAGGCCTGGAGGTGCTAGTTGCTCAGGGACCATCCAGGGAAGGCTTGGTATTTTGAACCCAGCACCCAGCGTAGCCAATGGCTCCTCTCCAGGGCTCCCTTTGTTACCCTCCCCCAGGAACTGGGTGAGAGAGAACTGGAGACAGCTGCGGTCAGACAGCAGGCTGGAAAGAACCCAGGAGGCACCTGAGCTAGGGGAGCGAGCCCGCGCTCCCACGGCCGCGTCCCAGGGGCAGCCTGACTCACTGGACTGGAAAGTCCTGGCGGTGGCGTGGTGCCCCAGTGTCCGCTGGCCCGGCCTCAGGCACAGATGTGCTGACCTCCTTCCTTGTCACCAGCACGAGCAGGGACGTGTTGGACTTGGGCTCACCCCACACTGTAGGTCCTGGAAGACGCACACAAGAAAAATCACAAACACTTTTTCTTCTCCTTTATTTTAGAATTACGGTTTTAGAAGCTGGTGTCTTTATCTTCTTTTTATTTTTCACCAATTTATTTTTTTGCAATACTTCTCTTGTCTTTTTTCCATCTCTTTTATTATGTGTTCTTCTGTTTTTCCTTAGTCTACCTTTTCCTTTGTCCCCTTTGACTTTTTTACTCTTTCTCTGCTTTGTATAATTTCTTTTTTGTCCGTTTTTATTCCACATTTCAGCAGTTTTTCTTGCTAAATCTTACTCATGGTACAAACAGCCCTGCAGTGCCTCTAGGAACCTTTGACCTCCCTTCATTCCCCACTTCATGAGGGTCTTTATTCCTTCTCCTCCCCATGTTGTCAAATTTGTTTTACATTTTCTTCCTGGTTCCCCTGTTGCTAAACCCCATATCTTTTACAGTACACCCATAAAGCTTTGCTGGTTTTTACATAGTTCAGTCTATAGAGTTATCATTGAACACTTCTGGACCATTACCAGAAATACAGCTGTTACATTCAGTGTGTATTAGCTGTGTGCCAATACATGGGTTGTCGTGATGCTTACACTGTAATTGTGGATTTTTGTCTAGGGTTAATGGTGGTATATACAAGTTTCTATGGTACCTTAATATCCAGTTTGTCTCCTGAGTTCTATTCCTGCTACGCCCCCAAAAATATCCAATTTGTCTTGAATGACATTACATTAGCTCGTTTCTGTGATATTACTATGGTTGCATAAAGATTGCTAGTAGTGGGTTTCTCTGAAAGCCAACACTGTGATTGCATTTATGACATTAGCAATACTGACAGACATTTTAACAGAACTCAGTGCGGGCTGATTACCCTGAACCCTAACTGGCCGAGGGAACTGAGATGGTTGATCCTAGGACACAGAGAAAGGCCTGTACTTCAGCCAAAGCCAGAATATGCCACTGAACAGTGACTACCTAAAGAGATCTCTAAACTCACAACAGTCTTTACACTCTACACACCCGAAACCTCAGCACAAAAATCTCAACTAACCGAAGTTGTTATTAGACACGGGAATAAAAGGCACCAGAATCCCTTCCAAAACTCCCACATCCTCCAAAGCTGATCCAGGGGGCACTGAGGGAAAGAATACCATAGGCTGCACACACTGAGTGTTCCAAAGGATAACAGGCGAGGTTACAAAACAATCAAATGATACTCAGCAGAACCCAAGAAGATAAAACTAAACAGACAATGAAAGCAATACACAGAATGATAGAGGAGGTTTCAGAAGACGTAATCAAATGTCAGATGAATTAAGGAGTATTACTCATATGTGGGTCAGCATTTATCAATGAAGTAGTGTCCATGAAATGATTTCAAACACAAATCCATGGGGCTGGGGATTTAGCTTAGCGGCATAGCACCTGCCTGGCAAGCGCAAGGTCGTGAGTTCCATTCCCGGTACTGGGGAAAAAAAAACCCAAAAACCCAAAAAAAACAAATAAAACACAAATCCATGAGTTTAACAATTACATTGAAAGAATGAGGCATACAGCTTTTTCTCAGACAAAGGATTACTATTAAAAACATAAAAATAACAAAATTATCAGAGCTCCCAAATTTAAAGACCCAACGCAAAAATGGGCATATGCAGTGTATGTACACTTCTCAGATGTAGAAATACAAACAGCAAATAAATATAAGAAAAAATGTTCAACATCACTGGTCATTTGAGAGATGCAAATTGAAACGTTACAGATCCCATCTCACCCTTGAAAGAATGTCTATTATCAAGAAATCAACCAATAACAAATGCTGGAGGGGCCGTGGGGAAGAAGGAACACTTCTGCAATGTTCAGTGTTCACGGCAGTTTAGACTGGTGCGACCACTATGGAAATTACCGTGCAGATTCCTCAAAAACTACAATTGAGGGTCCCATTTGATTTGGTTATTCCCTTTGGGGTGTCTTCCCAGAAAAATTAGAAACATCTTACCAGAGCAATATACGTGCACCCATGTTTATAGCAGCACAATTTGTAATAACTAGATCTTCTAAACAATGCACATGCCCATCTACTAAAGAATGCATAAAAAAGATGTGGTCTTTTATACAATGGTGTACTAATCGGTCATAAAGAAGGATAAACTTGAGACTTTTATAAGTAAATGGATGCAGATTGAGACCATACTCATAAGTGAAATAAACCAGACACATGTGCACATCTCATATTGTCTCCCTAGTATGAGAAGCTGAAAGAATAAATAAGATCCAAAATGTACAATTGATAAGACAGTGAAGATAGTTATACTGCTTATTTGTCTTAGTTCATTAAATAGAAAGTTTTTCGCTAATGTTTAGACAATTAAAAGCCTGTACCTTGTACTCTGAGTAACTAATTTAAAGATAACAATATGCAATGTATTAACCATTGACACCTTCCTATTATCTTGTTTTGAAATTTTGTTTTATATATTTTTTACATAAAAAACTTTAAAAAGAAAATATAGGGCATAGAAGCAGCCAGTGTAAAGACAGAATTTCAGAAATACAATACACTGATGCCTCAAAGACCAGCGACTCAGACACCTTCAAATCCAGGAGACAACAGGAAAATGGATCCAACAGCTGCTGACACTACAAAGACGCCGGAGGAACGGGAACGAGTGAAAACCAGGAGACAATATGCGCGTCATAGAAAACCTGTTCACGTAAATCAAGCAGAAAACGTCCCAAGCACAGGGAAGAGACACGTGTAACGATATTTGAATCATCGAGGACCCCACATAGCCAGGAGCAAAAGAGAGCTTGTCCTCACCACGGAATACTTAAACTTCCAGATGCTCATCACAGGGACAACGTCTGAGTCTGTTAGACAGAGCAGCACATTACATACACAAGTGAGCCCGTGAGACTCAGCAGATATGCCAACCAAGCCTTAAAGGACAAGGTGCCGCAAGGAGGAGCAGAATGACCTTGACTCTACCCGCTAAAAGCCATTTCTGAAAAATCTACTGGTAATATTACAATACGTGGGGAAAAAATTAAAGTTTTCCTCAAAAGTTAAGAAGACATGAAGGTCTCCTCTGAGAACTCCATTTTAATATATTCCTCAAGATTTTAACCGTAACAGTTGTGGAAGAAACAGAATTAAGAGAGATACGGCTAGAAAAGGAAAGAATCACATTGTCATTCTTGGAGAATTGCCTGTTTCTCTACATGGGAGACCTAAAAAACTATCAAAGACTCCTAAAATTAATAACCAGATTCACTAGGGTAGATTGATACAAAGTCAAAACATAAGAATCAGTAGAATTTATGAAAGCACCAAGGAAAAATTAGCAAAACAGTATTATTTATAATAAGATGAAGAAAAACTAATGCTTGGAAATTACCCTAAAAGAAGAAGTGAAAACCTCTGCTATGAAAAGTGCAGTCCTCTGGGAAAGGAGACGGAGGGGGACATCAAGAAATTGAAGTATAGCCTGGGAGTCTGGATAAATAGAAAGAACACTGTCAGAATGATCATAGTTTCAAAATGAATACTGAGATGTAAAACAATCCTAATAAAAATCTGAAGACGTTCCCACACAGAACTATGGAAAATTACTCAATAATCCATATGGAAGCAGAAGAAGAGTAGTTGGATAAAGCATTTAAAGGACTGCCAGCACAGGGCATCATCAAATCTGAAACTACACGATTCTCCTGATACTCTCATCACCTCCAATTTTATTTCTATGTGTGATTTTTTTGCACACTGCAGACTTTTAAAGAGTTTATCAGTAATTGTATACAACAATTTTTTAAAGAATTCTTAAGCTGTGCAGAGTGTGAGACCATTTCTAGGATTCTATAACATCCGTGCTTCACAGTGACAAGTGGAGATGTTTGATTATCTAAACAGCGTACTGGCGGAGACTGAGTGGGGGAGCAGGTGGAGCATCCAGCTGACTCCTTTCAAGGGAGATTTCAGAAGTATTTGGAAAAATTTTAAGCAAGCTCAATCTTGTAGTTAAATATCTTTCTGACAATGTAGTTATTTTTCCATAAATAGTTCCTTATAGCCACATGGCATATGGACATTCTTCCACTTTCCATTCTAGTAGCAAATTTTTTTTCTATTTTCAGATAATCAGCTAAACACTGGTATTCATACAAGAGCATTTTAGAATTCTCTACAGTTTTTGTGGGTGCCAATCTTCACTTCAAAACATTAGAGTGTTATAATTTGTGTTTGAGTGTGTGTCATGGAGCTTCATCATCGTGACATAGTTTTAGTGAGTATTAAAAGTATGACCAATTAAACTGTCTGTATTTAATGAGTGTTAAGGTAATGTAACTTTTTTCCAGTTGATTTTCCCTATCATTGTTCTCGAAATTCACATCTTGATTTTTTCTTATTATTCATTGTGATTTTATCCCTTTCATTTCCACCTCTTCGTCATATTTTGTCTGTCTCGCCTGTGTTGTCCTGTGCAAACTTCCGTTCCATGTGATGCTGTACTTGCGACACTGCACACCGTGGCTTATTTCTGATTTTGAAATTCACGTATTGTGTCCCAGTTGTAACATTTGCTAATTTTATGGTATACGTGCTTTATCAACTTATTAATCACATTATCATTTCTTCATTCAACTCTTTTGGAAATAATTAACAAAAATGAAGTGTTAGAAAATATCTATGTCACAATTCAAATAATCAGATGAGTTCTTACTTTGTTGTTTTTCTTTGTGGTGAGTTTCACCACAGCCCTCACGGAGGGGGGGGCCTGCGCAGAGCAGAAACCCTGCTCACTGTGCGAGCCGTCTCCCGAGCTGCACAGTCCTCCTTGTCCCCCGCTGGGTCCTCACTTCATCCGCCACCTTCCAGGTCTCTGTGCTGAACTCATCTGATTATTTGAAATGAAGGATCTACCATGGACTCTCTACGTCTTCATTCTGGCTGTTTTGTATAAGCGGACAATTCCACAGTATTTCTGTGTCTCTATTTTTGGCATGACATTTCCAAAATGGGCTTTTATTGTACCCTTGTTCAAAAAGCTATTAATTTTTATGAATGAATAATATGGAATGCCTAAATGTTTGGTTGTTCATTGATTTGTAGACATTTCAGTTGGTCCTACCTTTTAGCCCATGCATGGTGATGCAGATCAGTAATCCCAGCACTCCAGAGGCTGAGGCAGGAGGATCTCTGTGAGTTTGAGACCAGCCTGGGTTACAAAGTGAGGTCAAGTCCAGCCTGAACTGCATAGAGAGACCCTGTCTCAAAAAAAGTGCATTCCAGACTCTTACATGTGTCAGGTTTGTAAGTCATATCACGAAAGAGAGGCAAAGATGTTGCATCAGACAAGTTAGAAAAAAGTTTCTGAAAGAGAAAAGCTCCTCCAGCCGTAGAGAGTGTGAAATTGGGTAGCAAGTGAGGGTCTCAGCATTTGTTATACAGTAAACTCACATTGTCTGGGGGGTTTTATACAGTAAAATCATGTTGCAGCTTAGCTCAGGTGAAGCAAAATTCAACCTACTGTGTTACAACTGCAGTTTCTTACCTAATATTTATTTATTGATTGATTGATTGATTGATTGATTATCTTTTTGAGACAGGGTCTCGCTATGCAGTTCAGGCTGGCCTTGAGCTCAGTTTGTAGCCCAGGCTGTTCTTGAACTCACAATGATCCTCCTGCCTCAGCCTCCCAAGTGCTGGGATTACAGCCGTGCAGCACCACGCCTGGCCCTAATATTTATGTAATACTGAAACAAGTCCTGTAGCAAGGATTCCTCTGCATGCATCATTAAGTGCTTTATCTATAACCATTAGTACAAAAAAAGAATGAAAGCATTCCTGGAAGAAGTAGGTGAGGGTCAGCGTGTTCTGGTCGTCCAGCTACTTGTTTGTTACATTGTTAAATTAATCTACTTGTTCGTTACACTGTTAAATTAATCGGGCTTTCCTGAGGTGAGGGTCCTGCTCACAGTGTAACTCTGAGCAGTTGTTTCCCGGTGCCGAGGCTGTGGGCCTGGCCCTCGTGTCTACATCGTGCGGCCTGCTTTCTCTGGCTCAGCCCGCAGCTGCAGACCAAGCTCACCTCGTCTGAAAAGCGGCTCTGTCCTGGGCCTCATCCTTTTCTACCTCCCCGTCACTGTCTACCTAACTTAACTCTCTGTGGTGTAAACATTCATGTGCACATTTTTATGTGGGCTTATGTGTTCGTAACTCTTGTGTAGATGTCTAAGATAGTGATTAATGAATAATATGAAAAGTTTTATATATATAATTTTTTTTATTTTTTTATAATTTCATTTAAAATTCATGACAAATTCTAATTCACAGTGACCTAGACTAATTGTAGAAAATATTATCTGAATAAATATGGACACTTGGGTTACTTAGGAGCCAATCAGAAACGGGTAATGTTTTCGGAGTTCCTTGGGTAAACGCTGGAACTGACACGGAGCGAGGAGAGCAGGGCTATGTCCTTAGACCGTCTGCACGGGTGCCGTGCGATGAGCTCACGGCTCTGTCAGAAGAAGGCCGGTACCGGATTCCAATCCCACGCCTTAGCCCACGACTGTGAGCCAAGCAGAGTTCTTCATTATTTACTGAATATGAAATATTTTTCTGAAACCAACGCGGACTGAGACAGCAGCTGTGCTGCTCACACTTGCAGAGACGGCCAGGCCCTGGTCCAGCAGGACCGCGCATCTTGCGTCTCAGTAACTGGGTTTCCTTCAGGTCCTCAGCCGTTATGGTGTTTCTCTGTGACTGTAGCCTACATCACATCCTGCGATTTTATTGAGACAAACATTTGCCTCATGAGTAGCAGGGAGCATGGTTTTAATAGCTACATATATGTAAACTGTTTCATTCTAAAGAAGTGGAAAGTCTTGTTGTATTTTTAACATGAAGAAACATAGTGTTTGAGTGTGTTTTCTTTTTTTTAACTTAGAGAAAAGTCTACAAAATGTCCCGTCATAAAATCTGAATAGAACATAGAAAAGAAGCATAGTTTGCCACTGAGGAAGCCAGGGACTCCCTGAAACTGCGGGAGACACGACTGCAGACGAGAGCAGCATTTGGTCAGCATCGGTGAGCCCCGCAACTGTGAGGGGAGACCCCGGTGTGAGGCAGTGGGGAGCCCTGCTGCGGTTGGCCTAAAGCGCTCACGCTTCTGGGGGACAAGGTTAAGCCCTTTTCTTTTCGTTTTTTTTTTTTTGGTTTTTCTCCGGTACCGGGAACCGAACTCACGACCTTGCGAAGCCCTTTGCTTTATAACGTACTGAGTCAGAATTCCTGTGCTCAGACACAGAAACAGGAAGTGCTCAACTTTTTGTTAGCAGATGTTTAAAGACAGTGTCTCCTTTTATTTTAAAGAAGTTGACATTTAAAAATGGAAATATAGGGGATTTAGCTCAGCGGCACAGCACCTGCCCGGCAAGCGCAAGGTCATGAGTTCAATTCCCGGTACCGGAAAAAAACCAAAAACAAAAAAGCAAAAACAAAAAAATAAATAAATAAAAATGGAAATAATCATGTAGCAAGAGCACTGGCCTACGTATGCAAGGATGTGAATTCAACCTCTTACCACAAACAGGTGGACAGAATAATAAAATGGTGCTGAACTGAAACTGTAAGGAAATGCAATCAGGATCTAAAATCCGCATCTGCACTCCCGGGTGCACTGGAGAATTACTCTTGATGCGCACGTCGTGAAAACAGCACGCAGGCGCTTCAGGGGAGCTGCCGGTGCGCTTTCAGTGGCTGTGAAGAACTGCTCTCTCGCTCCGATCGAGGCCCCTCCGGCGGCTGCTCAGCGGCACTGCCCCCGTGCCAGGCCCCCCGCCACTCCCCCACCTCTCCCCCCTGCTCTGGACCCCGCTGCACCCCCAGCCCTGCTCCCCAACACCCTCCCTGCAAGGTCAGTGGCACAGCGGGCAGCGTCCGCGTCCACGTCCCCCTCCCTCACTGATCTCTCAAAGTGCTTGCGGCCTTGGCTCCTTTTTCTCTGACCCTGCTCTGACAGCCAAGAGTTTCAGGACCTGGCTCGAACCTGTGACCCCACTTGGAACGACATGCACGTCCTCCTCACTGCCACCCGCCCCCCAGGAAGGAGACCAAATCTGGGCCTTAGCGCAAGCGTGTGCTGATCACCGCCACCGGACCGAGCCTCATTCGAGGAGTGCGGCCGCGGCTGTCGCACTGGCCGACCCCAGCGGGACTTGAAGCAGTTAGAGGAGGGAGCCCGCCCGCTAGGAGGCAGGAGATGGCATGGTCGCTTGCCTTGTGGAGGCGCGAAGCGAAGCATCCCACAAGTTGGTCAATTACGACGAATTTAAGATTACTCAAAGCAAGGATGAAAACCCAGCTCAGTTCATGCGTGCCTGGCAACCACCCTAAGCAGGTACGTCACCCTCCATCTGGAAAGCCTGGAAAGACAGCTGATTCTCAAAATGCACGTTACCACCCAGTCTGCCCAACATTCAAAAAGCTGAAACAGGAATCGATTTCCCAGGCCTGCAGGGTCCGTAATCACCGGGATGAGGCCACCTGCCAGTCATACGTATCTGACGTGTTGTTACTTGGCTTCACTGTAACAAACCCAAGCAGGACGGCAACAAAAAGTCCAGAGGCAAAACAGGGGGATCCACCCCTGGTACCCTAAGCGTCAGCAGGTGGGCCGCTGGGGAGGAGTGCCACAAATCCCTCACACGTCAAATCCCCTCCCGAGCCTGGTCCCACTGGAAGCCGGATTGTCCCAGAGCAAGCAGGACTGCGATGGGGCTCCCCGCGCAGGGCAAGCTGCAGGACACTCCTGTTCTTTCCGGTCTGACTGGCTGGGCCTCTGATGGCTGACACACCCCAGAAGTCACAGACGCCCCCGGACCGGCCCAGCTGCTGAGCTCTGGGTGAATCTGAAGGTGGGAAATAGGACTGTTTCACTCCCAACTGACACGAAGGTGACCCGTCCCGCCCTCCCTTCTTCCCCAGGACAGCTCCTTGGGGCCGACGTTTCCGTGGTGAGGACTGATGGCTCCCCCGCAAGACTCCCCTGCTCCTCTGCCAGCTGCAGAGCCACACGTGCCCCCGGCCTTCCTGGTCGTCACGAGCTGCCCCAGCCCACCCTCAGGAGAGACACGTTAACAGAACTGTCCGCCGCTCTAAACACACCCGGCACCGCCCGTGCGCCACCGCCGTGCTACCCTCCCCTCGCCCAGGCCAGCTCCCTGCTCACTCCGCCCTCCTTAAGCCCCCGTGTGTGGGACATCTCTACCCCTCTGCACCACACGCCGAGCGCCCCTCATTCCTCTTCAAGGCGACCACTTGTACCCCACTCAGCACCCGTGCCCCTACCTCACTCGGCTCTCGGAGGCCCGAAACCTGTCATCACCTGTCTCCTACCACACCGCCTTCTCATGACTGGCAAGTCTCCTGACAACACCCCCATCCCTGCTGTCAAAAACTCAGACCCTCACCCAACATTTGCACAACAAAGGAGACTGAGTCTTCCCCTCCAGCACCCAGATTTGCAAGCCTCAGCCCTATATTTAGGCACCCAGCAATTAAAAAAAACACCGAGTTCCCACCACCACCATGAACACATAGAATGTGTCACCCAAATCGGCACGCCCGCCCCTGCCCCACACTTTCCCTCCTGGGGATTACAGCTCACTTCTGCCTCTGGTCCCAGGTTTCTCCACTGCCACAAAAGCCCTCTGTGAGCTCACCGGCAGCAATCCTTCAGGCCACGTGCACCCAAAGGCGTTCCCCAGGCATCCTTTCAGAAACCAAAACAGGCTTTCACCCTCACCACCGCTCTGTCTACCCCAGACCCTGCGCTGCCCCTCCACACAGCAGAACAAAGGGATGCGCTGCTGCATTCTGAGTTGGCCCCAGGCCCCAGTTTTAACCCTGCACCCCCTCCCCCGACACTCATAGAGACAGAAGACCACGCACACCCGCTGGGAGCCTGCCTGCCTGCCCCTCGTACACTTACACTCCGGGTCGCCGCTCCCGTCTCAGGCCTTCCCACACGGAACGCGCGGCACACCTGGTCCATGGATGGCACTTCTTGCAAAGCTTCGGGCACTTCTGCGGCAAGAGCAGGGTAAGAACAGTTACAACTGACTCAGTAATTGAGGCTCAGGCTCTTGCCCCGGACCTCAACAGGCTGATCTCCCAGCCCTGACCAAACCCTCACCCTGGGAGAGGGAGACAGAATTCGTACCTGCACGGATTCAAAATACGCTTCGCACATCCTTCACAACCACGCAGCAGTGGGGGCTGAAGGAGAATTTCTGACAAGCAGGGGATCTTCCATCATCAATTCACACCTGGTAAAGGCCCTCCTGTCCGCCCAGGCAGCAGTGATTCACTGTAAGTGACGTAAAATCTCCACGGGTCCCACAGCGCAAGGCAACTCTTTCGTGGACCGGACAGCAAGAAGCCTGCGGTCTGCAGCCCTCCACCCTCCCCAGGGCGAGCACCTCTCCCCAACAGGATCGCCCCCAGCTATTCCCCAGACAACACTCCCAGTAGCAGACACTCCCACCTCGGAGGGATGGTTCCTTGACCAAGGAAAGTACCTCCTTGCCTCCAGACTCCGGGTGTAAACGCCTCTGCCGCTTACTCCCCCTCCTCTCAGCCCCCTCCGGGAAGGCCACACTAGGACGGACCACCGCCCGTTGTCCACTCTGCCGGGCCGCCTCCCTCCAAGGCTTTCTCTGCTCCACCCGCATCACCCGGCCCACCAAGCCTTGGGTTTGCCCCTGCCCAAGACGGGCAAATTGACTACATATATGCCGCAAATACAAAAATTCAAATACCTCATCTGGCTGGACAGATTGAGGAGACTGACTGAGGGGCTCCCCGCCACCTCTGAAAAGGCTGACGCAGTCGTACAGAGCCTTCTGTCCAGTGTCACCCCTTGATTCGGTCTCCCCACCTCAACCCAATCAGAAAATGGGCCGTCTTTACACCCCAATAACCCTGGAGGTGTCCGAGTCACTCGGAACAGACTGGGAAATCCACACTCCCTACTCCCCGGTCCTTGGGAAAAGGAGAAAAAGCCAACGACCTAATTGAGGCCCAACTCACAAAACTCTCCCTACAGCTAAAGAAAGACCTGGGCCCCACAGTACCAACCCCTGGGAGACCACCTTCCCGCCCTCAGCTCGCCAGGCCGCAGATCCCACGGGCAGCAAATCTCACCCGCCTCCTCCCAACCTCCAGCGTGAGGGTGACCTTGCCGCAGACTGGTGTTAATGGTGGCCCACATTCGAACAGCACTCCTTAGTTCACCTGAGATTTGATTAGGGCTTCTGAAAACTCCTCTGTCGCTGTGTGTATTACTTCCGTTGCCTGTTTGATCTGCTTTGATCCTGCTGAGTATCATTTTGCTGTTCTATAACCTTACCTGTTATCCTTTAGAACAGTCAGTGTGTTCGGCCCGTGCTGTTCCATCACTGAGCACTCCCGGGATTAGCGTTCGGGCGCTTGGGAGTTTGGGGAGGAATCTTGCTGCCTTTTCTTCTCATGTTCTAGTTGCAGTTATTGGTTGGGTTCTCTGTGCTGAGCTTGCTGGTATCGAGTGTAAACACTTGCTGGTGTAGAGAGTTCAGTGGTGTACTCTGGGTGTGGCCACGTACCCTCCTTCCTGTGTCCTGAATGAACCCCCTCAGTTAACTGGGGCAGGGAGGGGTCAGAGTAACTGGCCCAACACTGACTTCTCTGGAACTGTATCCTAGCACTGTTAGTGTCATAAATGTAATCGCAGTGCTGGCGTACAAGGAAAACCCACTAAGAGCAACCTTTACGCAACCTAAGTAATATCAGGCATCTGCTAATGCAGTGTCATTCAAGACAAACGGGGTATTCCGGCACCACAGCAACGTTTATACAGCACCTTTAACCCTAGAGGAAAACCCACAATTACGGTGTAAACATCATGACAACCCATGTCTTGGCGCGGAGCTAATATGCATTAAATGTGACAGCTATATCTCTGCCACTGGTACAAAAGAATTCAACAATAACTGGATAGCCTGAGCTATGTAAAAACCAGTAAAGCTTTGTGGGTCTACTATAAAAGATGTAAGGGGTTAGGAACAGGGGCTGCAGAAGGAAAATGCGAAATCTTGAAATACACAACATGGGAGGTGGAGAGGGAAGCGGGTCAAAGGTCCCCAAAGGCACTGGAGGATTGTCTGTACCGTGAGCAGAATTTAAGAAGGAAACCTGCTGAAATGTTAAATAAAAAACGGGGGGAAAGGAGTTATACAAAGAAGAAAAAGTGAAAAAAACTGAAGGGCCAAAAAGTAAAAGCAGCAGAAAAAATAAGGAAAAAATCATATAAGAAAATAGGTGGAAAAAATATAGGTGGAAAATGGACAGAAGTAGTTTTTGCAAAATGAGTGAACTGCTGAAAAATAAAAACACACCTACTTGTAAAAAAAAGAATAAATAAAAAATTGGAAAATAAAAAAAGAAAAGTATTTGTGATTTTTCTTGTGTGCGTCTTCCAGGACCTACAGTGTGGGGTGAGCCCAAGTCCAACACGTCCCTGCTTGTGTTGGTGACAAGGAAGGAGGTCAGCACCACGTCTGTGCCTGAGGCCGGGGCAGCGGACACGGGGGCACCACGCCACCGCCAGGACTTTCCAGTCCAGTGAGTCAGGCTGCCCCTGGGACGCGGCCGTGGGAGCGCGGGCTCGCTCCCCTAGCTCAGGTGCCTCCTGGGTTCTTTCCAGCCTGCTGTCTGACCGCAATAGTCGTCTCTCTCAGTTCTTGTGGGAAGGTAACAAAGGGAGCCCTGGAGAGGACATATGAGGCTACTGTGGGTCCCACGTTCAGTCAACCCTTCCCTGGATGGTCCCTGACCAACCAGCATCCCCAGCGCTGAGGTGAGCACTTGTACTGGAGTCGCTCAGCAGCCGCTGCTGTGGAAAGACCGCCGGGAGCAGTCGCACCCCAGGAGCAGTCACACACACGAGGGGCGGTACAATTAACCACGTGCGTAGCCATGTAAACGTTAGTACTATATTCTGCGAAGTTGTATAGTTCATGAAGCAAATGAGACCTTTAACATTTCATTATAAACTAGACAGGAATCTTTCCCATTATCAACTAGACAGTGAATGCCTGTGATACCCACACTTGGGAGGCCAAGGACTGCCCCAAGTAAGGGACCAACTTAGCCTATGTGATGACAGCCTGCCTCAAAACAACCAACTAAATAACATAAAATTGGTAACATATCGCCCACCTGACGGCTAACTTAAGTCTAAGCATCAGTAACTTAGGTCAGGATGAGGTGCACTGTTTGGAGCGTTAGGACCGCTGACTGCATGTGTCACTGACGCTCTGACCATGCATTACTGGAACGCAACCCCGTGGGGAACTGAGCAGCTCCTGAGCTGCAGGACAGAACAAGGCACGGTATTTCACAAAGCACTGCAGTACTGGCCAATAAGGCAAAATAAGGCAAGGAGGCCCGCTGGTCTCACAGACAGCGGCTCAAGTCTGACGCAGTGGACGTGACATCACTTCCTGCAATCGTCAGACAGTGGTAGTTACTGATGACAAAAACCACTGCACACGTCTCTTTAAGTTGATAAAAGAGAACAGAAATGAATCACAAAAATTACACAATTTCTATTTTAATAACTGATTTGAGCCTCACTGGTTAAAAAATCACTTTCCAAAGCACAAATGGTATTCACAGCATAATAGGCTGCTTTATTAAGAAGAATAGAAACCAAATAAACCCGTCAAAACAAACATCAACAAGGTAAAAAAAACTCCTGAGAGTTATTAACATATATAGCTGCTAACTACTACACTATATTGTGTCTTCTTTAAGAAAATATATTGTTCTGCTGGTTTCTGGCAGTGGAGAACTCACAAAAAACACAAATTTTGTTTAGGACGGTGGATTTAATAATTACCCCCCCCAAAAAAATTACCTCCCAAATAAAGCATGGCAATGTGAGCATGAGAAGGAATATGCAGAGATATCTTCTCAGAATATTAAAAACATTTGCTAATTAACATGTTCTTTGAAAACAGATGCACACTGAGGCACATGTATAGAAGTGACTAGTAGTGATTATAAAATATGACGTTCAATAAAAAAATTCTTGCTAGAATAATGGACCCTATGCAGCGAAGTTTTAGATACAAGCTAGTAGAAAAATGACAATTAAGGAAATTTCTGTTTTGGAGTCACATTACCCCACAATTACTAAATACAAAAAAGAAAGAAAAGGGAAGAAAAACCTACTAAACAGCGGGCCTCTTGTCATGTACAAAATACAACTCATTTCACGTTTTGATCTAATGCAGTGCAAAATAAAGACAATTATTATGTATTTTAAGAGACAATATTAAACCCCTGTGCTATTGCTTAAAAGAAGTCACCACAGAATTATGTCAGCACATTTTTGTTGTTGTTGTTTCAGTTTGGTTTTTTTTTTTGAGACTGTGCTTCACTGTGTATCCTGGATTGTCCTGGAAATCATAAAGATCCTCCTGCCTCAGCCTCCTGAATGCTGCAATTACAGGCATGCACCACTACTCCTGGCTACAGCACTGATTCTAAAAGAGAACTTTTTTTTTTTTTGGTTTTTTTCTGGTACCGGGAATTGAACTCACAACCTCGTGCTTACCAGGCAGGCGCTGTGCCACTGAGCTAAACTCCCAGCCCCCAAGAGACTTTAAATTATTAAATCCAGAGATCTATTTTAAGACTGAGCTGACAATATTTATACTTTAGGAAAACTCCTCTGCATGTGTTTTTTGAAAAAGAATTCACGTTTTAATGCAACTTTTTTTCCCACTGAATGAGAAGTGATCAAAGCATTTAGGAAATATGTATTATCCCTGAGACCTTTCTATGTTGACAGCGTTTTGATACAATACTCGTTCTTGCATGCAGGACAACTGATAACCTGCGTACAACCCTTACGTTAATGGATTGTCACAACACTGTTTGTCACACGAATTAAACCAAAGCGACTAAAAGTCCTCCCACATAATAAACACTGGTATGGATTTCCCCACTGTGCAATGCCGTGCTGCATGAAAACTGATGTGAAAATGAAGACTTCACGTTTCGTATTTTACAAACACTCATAAATGTCTACATTTTCTGATGTTATGGGCGTCACACAACACTTCCTCGTATTTCCACAGCGTTTCTCTTTAGTGGGAATTCTTTCATCCACTTCAAGGTAAAATGGAAGAAATGAAGGGTTTCCATATATAGAGAGTTCCCTATCGTATGAGTTCTTTCAGGAATTTGAGTTAATTTAACAAATACTCCCACATTGCTCACAGAAGTTCCGAGTCTCTTCACTACGAATTTTTTCCGTGTATGTAATGATTGTTGTGTGGAATGAAAGAGGTTGGATTCTGTTTAGGAGAAATGGTTGTCTTCACTTGGACCCGTGTCCGAGTCACTTGATATCCGAGTCACCTCAGGTGCTGTACCCTCCCTCGGTCATGTGCATGACACTCGCTGCACATAGGCTTCTCCTTACTGTTTCTACAGGCCTTCCCCCAGTGTAATTTACTTCTGTATCTGACAACACGTCTGTGTACAGAATGCACTCACACACTTACAAACACAGCACTTCAACGGTGCGCGTCCTTTCACGTCTCTCACAATGACCACGTGAGCAGAAAGCTTCCCCACTTGTTTACATACACAGCTTTTCTGCCCAGTGTGCGTTCCATTATTTAGGCGAACATGGTACATGTTGAAAGCGTTCCCAGATCGTTTACATACACAGGATTTCTCCCAGAGTGTGACTCCTTTGATGTCCTGGCAGTATCTGTATGTGCAAAAAACTTTCCAACATTATGTACATACATAGTTTTTCCCAGTGTGAATCCCTACATATTTTGACAATTTCTGTGTTCAGAAGGCTTTCCCACATTGCTGACATGCACAGGGCTTCTCTGCACAGTGGGTCCTTCCATGTTCTTGACAAATATCTTGTCTGTTGAAAGCTTTCCCACATTGGTTATATACTTAGGGGTTCTCCCCAGTGTGACACCAATCACAATTTTTTTTTCTCCTATTTATTGGTGCTCCTGCACATTTTTTTACTTTAAAGAGGAAGAAAACTAACAAAACAGCACAAAAACAGTAACAATATATGACCTCAAAACAAAATGATAGGAATTAACACTGTTTGCCACATTTACATACTGTTACCTTCAGTGAAGTTGCTCAGTCCACCAGATACAAGAATGTAAGATTAAAAAAAATAAATAAGAATGTAAGATTGATCAAACAATCAAAGACAGTAACAAGTAATGAAAAAAAATGGAAATGATGCAGGGCTTCAACATACAAGGTGGCAGGAATTCAACAATGGTGCACGATTCTGACAAATACTATGTGTGATGAAAGCTTTCCCTCACTGCTTTCATACATAGGGTTTCTCCCACAGGTGACTTGCTTCATGAATTTTACAATCCTTGTTTGTGCTGAAAGTTTTCCCACAGTGCTTACATACATAGACTTCCTCCCCAGTGTGAGTCCGTGTATGTCTTTGACAATTTGAGTGTGAGCTGAAGGCTTTCCCACACTGGTTACACACATAGGGTTTTTCCCCAGTGTGACTTCTTTCATGTACTTTACAATCCTTGTTTGTGCTGAAAGCTTTCCCACACTGCTTACATACATAGGGTTTCTCTCCTGTGTGAGTCCGTAAATGTCTCTGACAATCTGAGTGTGATCTGAAGGCTTTTCTACACTGCGTACATGCATAGGGTTTCTCCCCCGTGTGAGTCCGTTCATGCTTCTGACAAACACCACTTGTGCTGAAAGCTTTCCCACATTGTGTACATGTGTAGGGTTTCTCCCCGGTGTGAATTCTTTCATGTATTTGACAGTTACGATGTGTGATGAAAGCTTTCCCACAGTGCTTACACACATAGGGCTTCTCCCCAGTGTGAGTCCGTTCATGCGTTTGCCAGCTGTCTTTTCTGCTGAAAGCTTTCCCACACTGCTTGCATACATACGGTTTCTCCCCAGTGTGAGTCTGTTCGTGAGTTTGACACACACCATGGGTGCTGAAAGCTTTCCCACAGTGCTTACATACATAGGGTTTCTCTGAAGTGTGAGTCCTTTCATGTACTTGACAAGATCTATTTGTGGTAAAAGCTTTTCCACACTGCTTACATACATAGGGTTTCTCCCCAGTGTGGTTTCTTTCATGTATTCGACAACGATCAAGGGTGCTGAAGGCTTTCCCACAATGCTTACATACATAGGGTTTTTCTCCAGTGTGAATTCTTTCATGAATTCGACAACTACTACTTTTGCTGAAGGCT
>NW_004955499.1:500631-506507 GCF_000276665.1 Chinchilla lanigera | reverse complement strand
TAGGGTTTTTCTCCAGTGTGAATTCTTTCATGAATTCGACAACTACTACTTTTGCTGAAGGCTTTCCCACAATGCTTACATACATAGGGTTTTTCCCCAGTGTGACTTCTTTCATGTATTCGACAACTATCTTGAGTGCTGAAGGCTTTCCCACAATGCTCACACACATAAGGTCTCTCTCCAGTGTGAACTCTTTCATGAATTTGATAACTACCGCTTTTGCTGAAGGCTTTCCCACACTGCTTACATACATAGGGTTTCTCCCCAGTGTGAGTCCATTCATGCATTCGCCAATTATCTTTTCTGCTGAAAGCTCTCCCACACTGCTTGCATACATACGGTTTCACCCCACTGTGAGTCCGTTCATGCATTCGCAAATTATCTTTTCTCGTGAAAGCTTTCCCACATTGCTTACATACATAGGGTTTCTCTCCCATGTGAGTTCTTTCATGATTACTCAATAAATTGTTAGGAAAGAATTTTCCATTGTGTTTACTAACACAGGTTTTTTCCCCAGAGGGAGATTTTTCATGCATCTGAATATCATGGTGAGAATTAAAACCTTTTCCCCACGGTGCACAGATATTCATATTCAGTTCACTGTGACTTCTTTCCCTGACTTGACTATCGCTGGGTGTAATGAATGAGACGACATCTGGCTTCTCTTCAACGGTACTTTCCTCAGTGCAATCAGAGGAGGATTTCACACATGGCGCGTATTCTTGGAGTTTCTCCCCAGGACCTATCTTAGCGTATTTCTGAAAGGCCTGGAGTTCTGTGCAGGCTTTGCCATGTTTGTCATGCGCAGACAGCTTCTCTCGAAACCCCTGCTGCTCATGTGGTTTGAGTGCAGAGTTCGCCATGACGCGCCCATCTGCTGATGAAGGACGAACCAGGGGCCTTCTAGAGGAAAGGCTGTCACCGGGTTTTACACCAGCAACTATCCTGTGCACATTTATATCTGGAGTCTGAGAAACCATTCCTTCATATTCATACCACAATTTATATTCACAGGATTGCTCCACCTCTTCACTTCTGTAAAAGGGAAGAGCACCGAAACAACCAGTCACATTTAATGGTTCACCATGAACTACTCACGACGAGATCTGGTTTGGTGCCCCCTAAACATATTTAATCGTTCACTTACTGCATACTCTGCATGACGACTTGGACACAGCCTTTAGCGGCACACAATACTTACTGTCGTCCTGAGGATTTGGAATACACCTTGTTGAGACACGTTTCATGTACTGATGATTTTGGTCACATTTTACCCCATGGCTCCATCCCCTCCCCTTCCACTGAGCCTCTTCACCCACTCCAAAATGTCTGCCTGTCTCTTCCTCCATCTCTGCTCTATTTACTCCTTCATTCATGTGGGATTCTCATACAAAATGTAACTGGTGACATCGAAATCTCTGTCCGACTTACTTAACTGAACATTACGGGCTCCAGGTCCATGCATACTTTGGCAAATGCCCTCACTTCATTCTTCTGTGGCTGATACCATTCCTTCATGTGTACACACCACAGGTTTTTCAGTGCTGGAAACTGAACGCAAGACTTTCGCACTGAGCTACATCCATGTGCTTTTTTATTTTTAATTTTAATGCAGAGTCTCATCAAGAATTAATTTGCCCAGGCTAAACATGAATGTATGATATTCTTGTTACAGGTTCTTGAAGTACTAGGATTTCAGGCATGCCATTTTGTGTCCAGGCTATCCCGTATTTCCTTAATCAACTCATCTGTGAGTGGACATTTAGGCTTTTTCCAAGCTTAGCTTTTCTACATTGTTCTGCTACAAATGGGTATTTAATCATCACTGTAATTGAACCAGTTCAACATTGTGGGGAATATAAACAGTATAAATAGACTTGGACACAGTCAGGCATGTTGGTGCATGCCTGTCACCCAGGCACTGGGAAGGCTGAGACAGGATGATCACTGTGAGACTAAGGCTAGCCTGGAGTACACAGTGATACCGTCTGGAAAAAAAAAAAAAAAAACACAAAAAAAGTATAGATGGATACAACAGAATGGGTTTTCCCTTTTCTGTGAAATCTCTACTTCCATAGATAGAGATTAAATAAGTCGGACAGAAATTTCAATATCACCAGTTATATTTTGCATGGGAATCCCACAACATGAATGAAGGAGTAACCAGAGGAGAGATGGAGGAAAAGAGACAGGCAGACATTTTGGAGTGGGTGAAGAGGCTCAGTGGAAGGGGAGGAGATGGAGCCATGGGGTAAAATGTGACCAAAATCATCAGTACATGAAACGTGTCTCAACAAGATGTATTCCAAATCCTCAAAACCACAGTAAGTATTGTGTACTGCTAAGACATATCTATTTCCATAGATATTATAGCACACTAACAGTCCCACCAATAAGAAGGGGATGCACCTCCTAATATTTTGGAACAGGAATGGACTGTGGGATTTGGAGGACTGCTTGAAAACAAATGTGATCAAAACCGTGGTACTGATTTGGATTTTGAATACATCTCCAACATGATTTTCCAACAGTGTGTGTATCACATTGAACTACATGTGCCATACATAATTTGTTTGATATGAAAGTGATCTTTTAAAACCTTTTGCATATATAATTAGAAGCTAGCTCTCAGTGTATACACACAATTTCTTTTATATCCTCCTGTCCTCAGCGCCTGAATACAATTTAATTCAACATGTCTATAAATGTGAGAATGGAGCATAATTTGTACTACTTTTTCACGTTTCAGACAAGGGATCACTCTGTGGTTGAGGCTGGCTTTGAACTTACCGTGTGGCCCAGTTTGGCCTGGAACTTGTGGCGAGTTTCCTGCCTCGGACTCTTGCGCGCTGTGATTAAAGGCAGGCACCAGCTCATCCAGCTGTTTCTTCTTCTACGTTACCTCAGTGATGTCAGCTTTGGCACAATGTGAGTACCGCCTACTGTGAAATACTGCAGTATTTCCAATACTCAACTGTCAGATCACAGACAGGCAATGTGTCTATGTCCACTGAGAAATTTTATGAGACCGAACAAGTTCGAACATGGTCTCATTTGTGTAATCTGCTTGGGTTTCATATTCTGACACTGGAGGAGATTTCTTCCAATTACCTTAGACATTTCCCGCAACTTCGGCACTCCTCTTCAATCCGCTGGTCATCTGGGTTCCTTCCTACAGTGTAGAAACAGAGATATAGTGACGACTTACTACATTATACGGAAGTCAGTAGATTCCAGTTCGATTCACGGTAAAATGGGACCATGCCTGGAAGATGCATCATAAAGTTTCCTACCATTACGGAAAGTGCGCTGACGAGCACCAGCCAATGCTCTCCGGGTGCATAAATGAGAAAACGGGGGCTGGGGATTTAGCTCAGCGGCAAAGCGCCTGCCTGGCAAGCGCAAGGTCGTGAGTTCGGTTCCCGGTACCGGAGAAAAAAAAAAAAAAAAAAAAAAAAAAAAAAAAAAAAAAAAAAAAAAAAAAAAAAAAAAAAAAACAGAAAACGGCGTCGTACTTACTGACGGCAGCCAGGTTCCTAAAGGTTTCCCACATCACATCTCTGTAGAGCTCCTTCTGGGATGGATCCAGCAAAGCCCACTCCTCCCTGCAGAAGTTCACAGCCACATCCTGGAAGGTCACGGCCTCCTACATCACCAGACAGGTATTTCCAGGAAGAAGAGTGAGATTCGTGACACAAACATCTCAACTGCACTCATGAAAAGCTCATGTGAGGCTGCGTTTTCCAAGTATTTACTTCATGTCTTCGTCATCAAACACTTAAATCTCCATCCTTATGCACTCATCTCACAGGAAGTTTGAGTCTACACTGGAATTCGGTGCTCAGAGCAACAGTGGAGTGGGAGCTGCTTCTCCTGCTGCTGACACCCAGGTTTACTTTACAAACTCACTAAATCATGGGTCACGGAAGGAGCCTTCAAAACAGAAGCAAGTGATAAAAAGAAAGCAGGTAAATATCTCGAGAATCACTCTAAGGATCAAAGGAAATATTTTTTTTCCTCAACTTGTGCTTTAGGGAAGTGATTCCTTCCTTCTCTGATTCTATTTACACAGCATTTCAAACATTAGGCTGGTTCAGAGACAAAGCCTTAATTAAATACTAAGCAAAAGGTATGCATAACAGTTTGGAAAGCTAATGAAAACAAATCGCTTTCTCTTGGAGAATGTCTAAGAACTGTGTATTAGATTAAGGAAATCGTATTGTTCTACAGCTTTGTAACCTGCAATGCGCACAGGGAGAGAGATGGGCAGATGGATAGGATGAAAATATATATGAAACGTACTGATCACCAATACTGTGCAATCTTAACAGGTACTAATGACAGGAAGAAAACTTTTTTTTCAACCAGATAAACCTGAAAATATGTCCGCTTCTTTAAAGTACAGAGTTTCAAAATCCGCTCTTCAGGGCTCTGCTGTATTCTAGAGAGAATGAGAAACAGACTACAGAGAAGGAAGACAGTCTTCACGGGGCTCGCATCTAAATAGAGCATGTCTCGGTTACTCATTTCTCACTGCTGAGACAAAACCCCCAACACCCGACATTAGGGGAGGAAAGGGTTAGTTTGGCTCATATTTGCAGAGACTTCAGTAACGATGCCTCCAAGGTGGGGCTGCACGGCACAGGGACAAGGACACACAGCCCACAGCAGGCAGAAGGCCGCAAACGCAGTAAGTGGCAAAAGCCAACCTCTTTCTGCCCCTTGTATTTTAGTAGCACTCACACCCTTAATTCACGCGTAACACCATGAATCAAGTCACAGGATGAGATCGGACATCTTTCCATGTCCGAAAAGCCCCACCTATGTGCACACGCACGCCCGCAACCCCAGCACTCAGGACACTGAGGCAGGGGACTGCTGCACAGTCTATACCGGCCTGGGCTACAAAGGGAGCTCAAGGCCAGCTGGAAGTGCACAGCAAGACCCTGTCTCAAAAAGACAAAGAAAAAAAAAGCGTATTAATTCATGACAGCACTCTTAAGTCACAAAGGGCCACAAATGAGAACCTGTTTAGTATACAAGGCGGCGATAAACAGGTATTTTAGTCTTCATGTGCCTTGTACCGTCATTAAATTAACTCTTGAAAAGGGAAAGATAAACTCAAGCATTTGGAGAATTCACAGAGAAATATCTTTGAAAGTGAAAAAAAAGTGTTTTGCCGGGGGAAAAAATCATGAGGCTATCAGAATCATTGAGAGACATGGAAATCTACATAAATCCTGGGAGGTCACAGTTAAGAAATGAAAAAATATATATACAGTGTATGCAAAAAGAATTTGTGTACCAAGTAAAAAACGCACACGTAAGAATTAGAGTAAAACACGTAAACCACAGGAGAAAATACCAAATATAAACAAGATCCACGACCGTGTCTGAGGAAACCGGAAAAGAACTGGAATAATGGAAACACACAAACAGTAGGAAGATTTGTAACAAAGTGAAGGAGCCCATGACGCACTCCACAAGCACAGCCTCTACTCTGGTGTGTTCCACAGTCTACACACCAGCGACTCCAGCAAATACAAGTGCTGTTTCCAGAGACAAGTGTCATTATGTGACATGTACAAAGAAGTAAATTTGCACAAACTGCAACCATCCGGCCAGTAGCATTGAGAAGAAACCCATGATCCAGTCTCCCCAAAGCCCCACCTGAGTGCATGACGCTTGGGAGAATATCTACATTGACACCATAACACTATCCCAGGACGGAGCCCCAGGATAGTCACAGTGACACGGGCAACGGCACACAACGTAACACGGGGCAGGAAAAGGCGCACACAGTGGGCTGACCCCGTACCCAGGAAGAAGGGCTGAGTGGGGCAAGTCTGAGGCACATGTGATTAGCTGGGTCACTC
>NW_004955499.1:492298-500304 GCF_000276665.1 Chinchilla lanigera | reverse complement strand
GCTCAGAGGGCAGCTTCATCGTCTGCTGCTGAACAGCTTGTGAAAGCTTAGTCTGTTATACCATCTGTAATATATTGAGACCTAAAAATGTAGCAAAATTGGCATGTATTGACGTTTATCCTGTAGATACTTAAATTCTTAGCAACACAGAAATGTTCAAATCAGCTACTAAAACAGTGGGGATGTGGAAAATCAAAGGAACTATCGAACAATTGCAGTGTTAACGTAAAACTTCCTTTCACATATTCATCTCACAGAGGGTGTCCAAGTGGTTCCTGGAAACTATTAATATAGTGCTTCAGATGTAATTTTGCTCAATTTGGAATATACACCTGCCAATTCCCCATGATGGCTACATTTACTATATATTACAAGCATATAATAAAAAAATTATAATAAAAGTAAGATAGACTCAGGTATTGTCTCAGATGTGTGTAATTCAAGGAAAAACGTTTAGAAAATGCTCCACTACATTTTAGAAGATTTGTACAATATTTAACTCAAGCCTGGGAAGTGTGTACAAAGAAAGGGAATTATACACACAGTGCATCCAGGCGGTCAGATTTTCCATGCAGGACACAGTGTTACCCTACTCAAATACAAGGTTGTAACACAGAATATTTTCACCTATTGGCAGGTCACCAAATGATGATATGGGATCCTAGACTGTGTCAGGTCCCAGGGTCAATACACACTAACATGCACGCTCCCCCCTCCCCCAAAACAAACTATCATCATAAAGTAGTGTTTAACTGATCAAAAATAAGGACGTCTCAACATCAGAAACCTTTCATAAAATTCATCACAAAAATCAACAACAAAATACCTCATCTTATTTGAATCTTGGCATAAACATATTTCCTGAAACTCAATTTAAATTCATTCTTTTCTAACACCTCCAAACAAGAAAAATTAAATGAAACGTCACACCTCGACAAAACACATGGAACACAGAACTAGCGCATGGCCCATCTTGGTTACTTTTCTCTCGTTGCTGAGACAAAACACCTGACGCCCAAAAGTAAGGATGGAAAGGTTTATTTAGCTCACAGTTTGTGGAGGTTTCAGTCCACACTCGGCTAGCTCCAAGGAAGGGTGGCACATGGCAGAGGGCAACAGTTCATAGCGGCAGAACACAGCAAAAGCCACCAGAATAAAAGGGAGGATTGGCAGCAAGCAACCTCTTTCCCTCCCTTACATATGCAAACTGTCCGCCCCAGGGCGGGTGTAGCTCTCACCCATAACCCCAGCACTGGATCCTGGGTCCATCATAAACTCTAAAAGCCCACCCCATGACTGCATGAGGCTTTGGGGGGACACCCAGACACAAACCGTAACAGTCCCTCAATGAAGGCACTGTCTAGATGTTATGTTAAAATCAGAAACTGGAGTGTTCATTGTATCCACTACTTACCCAAACAAGACCACAATTAATACGTGCTGTTATAAGGCAATAAACAGAAATTAGGGAAATGAGTATTGAGGTGAAAGTGACAAAATCACTTTCCATGAATGATTTAAGATTCAGGATGTAATATTTTAGGAAAAGAACAGGAGAACCATATTCTCAAATACAGTATCAGCTGGAAAAATCAATGGTTCTGACGGTCTTAACATTCACAAAAACTACATCCACTAAGTTATTCTCATCAAAAAATAAATTCTGAAGGAATTGGTCTACATCATTTAGATCTTAACCTTAATGCACAATAAACACAAAGAACCTTGCCGGTCAACTTAAATCAGGCTGGACACATCAATATTCAGTGAAATACTACAGAACACATTTTGTTGAGCAAGTACTGCTAAGAAGTGACACAATACTACATACCTGACAAGTAAGAAAGAAAATGCCAACACCCAGCTGACTTCACACTAAGCACCGCGTGGACTAACGTCCATTGCAGCGGCGTATGTGCGGCACTGCAGTTAATGTCAGTGGGGTTGGGAGGGTTTGTTTGCAGTTCTTTGTCCCCCAACGTTTGTGCTACCGCAGACTTTGGTCAGTGACAGAGAAAGGTCAGCATGACTCTCTTCCTGTCCCTGGGGCAAAGGTTTCCAATACTTGACTATCTTCCCAGGCTGCAGGTAATAAGTCACTGTAATAACCCCAAGCTGTGGAGACCCTCATTTGCAACTAATGGAGCTCGAGGCGGTCATTTCTGAGCCCCTCCTGTGTCTTCATTTTGCCTGGCTTCACGTGCTTTGGTTTTTATGCTCAACTACATAGAACTGTGATTATCAATTCTCCAGCAGATGTTTACTGTCCCCTTTTAAAATGAATACAGGTGGGGCTGGGGATTTAGCTCAGTGGCACAGCGCCAGCCTGGTAAGCGCAAGATTGTGAGTTCGATTCCCGGTACCAGAAAAAAAAACAAAAAAGAATACAGGGCCGGGGATACAGCTCAGTGGCATAAGCGCCTGCCTGGCAAGTGCAAAGTCCTGAGTTCCATTCCTGGTACCAAAAAAATAAAATAAAATAAAATAAAATAAAATAAAATAAATACAAACCTTGATGATTAAAAAAGCAGATGTGTATCCTCGTAAGCCTTTGGCCAGAAATTCTTATGACAGTCAACCATGTCAAGGACACATTTCAGCACGTGTACGAGAAAGAAGACCTACTTTGCTTTGGTTACGGAGTGACTGCTTTAAATTGGTCCTCCTGTCCCTTAATATGAGTCAGTGATGCTCTGGGACAGAAGAGGAATACTGCCTTTCCTTTCAGCACGTACACGTAACGGAACAACCCAGAACATACTTAAAACGGCAACTGAGGGGCTCAGACACTGCTGTTATTAGGTGTGCACAGCTGTACAACACAGACACGCAAAACCCATGCTTTAGAGGAGGTAGTGCTGAGCACGTCCGGGGACAGGTGCTCAGTACAGGTTCCCTGACCGTGCGCAGAAGGGGCTGTCCTGGCTACAGCCGACCCATGCTGGAGAACAGCCGCAGGTCAGCTCCACCGCGGAGGAATTCCAGAATCCCAAGGCCCACCAAGCCAGCCTAACTCATAACTCAGATTAGCTCCAAATTTCTGCATAGCGCAGATCAGCTGAAATACACAAGAATGCGTGCGTTTTTGTTCCGACAGTGCTGGAATCCACCTGTGAGTCCAACCCACTCCATCACCTGCGTCTCCTATGAATCCTTTGGGGATAGCAGCCTTTGTTTCGGTCCGCAATACCAACACCCTGGCCCATCATTTATTTGCTATCAAGTGCCTGATTACTAGGATTTTTGAAATTCAAGTCCTTAACCCAAGCTTGTAAGTAGTGTTGCTTGCTGGAATTCGGAATACGCTTCTTCCTGCAGTTCCTCCTCTTGCTTCTATGCCGTCTCCTGCTCTGAAGGCAGGGCTCCTTGGTGTTACAACTTCTGCTCCCTTTGCACAAACATCTGGATGACAGGGTTGTCAGGATTATCATAGCAGGCGTCCCCATTGGGGTGCTTGTCGTAGAGGTATTCCTCAGCCTGCTGCTAACTCCCAGAAGTGCAGGTGGCCGAAGCAGCAGCGGCACAGAGCTTTCTGTGTTCTGTGGGCAGCCACACAGCATCGGGTCCAGCAGGGCCACACCGCCTCCCTACACACCTCTGCCCAGGTGCAAGTTCTGGACGCTTCTGACATCTAAAGTGAACAGCACCAACATCTTTAAACAGAAACTCTCGCTGATCAAACTGCTGGGACCAAAACTTCACTACTCGCTCCTGCGTGTGACTCCTGAGCTTGCTGAGGGTAGCACCAGCTCGTGGGGCGTTCTGTGCAGTAACCAAGAGTGACCGCCCCTTTCGACGCACCCCTCTCAGCATACGCGGCCAAGGATGAGGAGTTCACGGCAGCAAGTGTCAGGCAGCTGCACTGGGTCACGAAGGTGCAGATCTCCGAATATGCTACTCCCTGCCCTGTCCACCACGGAGGGCAGTATGTGACCTGCCCAGCTGCCCACCAGCCAAAATGCGCTCCGGTTTCCACGCCTGCTTTGCCAGCTGGCTCCTGCTGCAAACAGGGCATGAGTCTGGTTTGAACCTGAGGCCTGTCTGGCCCACTTTAATGGTATCAGGTGCGGAGGCTTCCTGGAGAGCTGGTCTGCTAACTATCCGGACCAGACTACTGTTCGGATGACGTATGTGACCCGGTGCGCGGTCTGCGCGCTCAGACCTGACGACCCAGCTAGGATAAGGGCCACCTGTTACGCAGTGCTGCAGGCTGCCCCGGGGGAGCACTGCCGCTCTAACGGGGGCGTGAGAAAATGACTGTCACAGCCTGTACAAGGCAAGCCAGCAGGGTTCAGAGGCGGGGCTTTGCAGGCAGAACGGATGCTCTGAATTACAGCGACAGTCAGGTCAGAGGGCATCGCTCACATCACCCGACACCTGGGTTATAGCTTAAACCCCTGGGCTCCGATGACGGCTTTCTTGAGCTGCGTCAGGGCCCTGCCTCTCTTCTACCTTTGCCCAAACTGATGCTTTGCTCTGTGCATTTGGCCAGCCCTTACCTCTTCTACGTTCATTCCAACACTGACACACTTTCAAAATTAGCCGGGCGTGGTGGCGCACGCCTGTAACCCCAGCACTCGGGAGGCTGAGGCAGGGGCATCGTTGCGAGTTTGAGATCAGCCTGGGCTACAAAGTGAGCTCAAGGGCAGCCTGAACTGTGTAGCGAGACCCTGTCTCAAAAAGACAAAAAACAAATAAATAAATAAAATCAATGCAAGGATGTTTTCTCTGTGTTCAGTCAATTTAGCAGTTCTCCTTTCTAAAGATTCTTTTTTTTTTTTTTTTTTTCCTTTGGTTTTTCTCCGGTACCGGGAACCGAACTCACGACCTTGCGCTTGCCAGGCAGGCGCTTTTGCCGCTGAGCTAAATCCCCAGCCCCTCTCCTTTCTATACATATGCAGTTTTCACTATTCTGAACGGCTCACTTACACAAATCCCTTGCCGGTTTCACAGGTGGGTGGCACAGAATGACCCGCAGACCCTTCATCACTGCTCTCGGGACAAAGCAACTCAAGGTCTCAGCACAGGAGTCATTTACCATTTCATTTTTTTTTTTTTAATTTATTTTGGTTTTTTTTCTGGTACCGGGAATCAAACTCACGACCTTGCGCTTGCCAGGAAGGCGCTGTGCCGCTGAGCTAAACCCCCGGCCCCTCATTTACCATTTTAAATTGTGACACCAGGGGGCGCTGAAGACAACTATTTTAGAGAGAAACCAAAACACGCTTGGACACCAAGCCGCACACACATCCTATCTGTAAATTAAAAATACTTCCAACTTTTCTTCTTAACATTTTACACTGACCACACTTGGCCTTGAGCCTCATAACGCTTGCATGTTTTCTCACATCTGCCCCAGGTCCCATGTGATCGAGCCAGGCCCACAGCTTCTACCTCCACTCTGGAAACTGCCAAGGTGGCCACGGGTAGGAGTAGGGGTCAGCGTCGTTCTGGAAGCTCAGCATCTGGACACAGGCAGCCCAGATCCAATTCCAGGGGGCAGAGGTGATTCTGATGCTGACCCAAATGTCCCTCTTGTTCACCTTAGTCGCCCCAGTTTTAGAGAACCCTGTCCCCCACCATCCACCCCACGCAGGGAACTACGCTTCAATCCACACTTCTCAGACTTTCTGACAAGTCGTTCTGTACAATCTTCTAAGTAAAAGAGAGGAAACACATTTAAACAATGTCACCTCTTATGATGGTTTCTTCATCTTAAAAACTAGAACAAAAATGGCAACTCTTTTAGAATGAAACAATTCTCAAATCTGTAGCTATTAAACCATGTTTTGCATTAGTTTTGTGACGTCACAATAACATGCCACTAACAGACGACCGTCAGAAAGACAGGCAGTGACCAGCGCTGCAGAGGGTGCACGGAAAACTCACACTGACTGACTACAGGATGCACGGGTGTGTTGGAGCACGCCCTGGCCGTTTCTGCAACTATGAAAAGTACAGGTACTTTCTCAGTCCTTTTCTGTTTCTAAACATAGTATTTCACATTCAGTGAACAATGAAGAGGTTAAGTCCGGCTTAGAGTTTTGGGCTAAGGTGTGAATATGCATCTGTAACGGCCTTGCTGACAGAACCCTGAGGTCATCACGCGGCATCCCATGGAGAGTCTAAGGGCGAAGGCCGCGCTCTCCCGTCACTCTCTGTGTCAATTCCAGCATTCATCTAAGGATCTCCATAAAACATCATCAGTTTCTAATTGGCTCCTACGTCACCCAACTGTCCATATTTACTCAGACAATGATGACACCAATTAGTCTAGTCCAATGTGAATTAGATTTTAACGTGGTTTTTGAATGGAACCATTCATGTATATAACCGTGTATATTACATGTATATAATGTGTATATTACATGTATATTACATGTATATAATCATGTATATTACTCGATAAGCACTATCTTAGACACAGACACAAGAGTTATGAAGACATAAATCTACACAAAGTTCTATTTGTGAATGTTTATACCGGGGCTGGGGATATAGCTCAGCAGCACCAGCGCCTGCCTCGCAAAGTCCTGAGTTGGATTCCTAGTACCAAACAAACAAAAAAATTAATTCAATACTAACGTTTATACCATAGATAGTTAAATTAGGTAGAAACTGGTAGGTAGTTAGAAAGCGAACAGACCGAAGATAGAGCCGCTTCTGAGACGAGGTGAGCGTGGTCTGCAGCTGCGGGCTGAGCTGAGAGAAACCAGGCCACACCATGCAGACACGAGGGCCAGGCCCACAGCCTCGGCACCGGGAAACAACTGCTCAGAGTTACACTGTGACCAGGACCCTCACCTCAGGAAAGCCCGATTAATTTAACAGTGTAACGAACAAGTAGCTGGACCGCCAGAACACCCTGACCCTCACTCCTACTCCTTCCAGAACGCCTGTGTTGCTTTTTGTACCAACAGTTACAGATAACCCACAGTTAATGATTCTTGCGGAGGAACCCTTGCCACATGACTTGTTTCTGTATTAGATAAGTATTAACTATGCACTGCACTTCTAAACACAACATTGGATTTAGACGTGAGGCAACCTGCAGCAAGATTTCGCTGTATAAAAAACCCTAGACAATGTGATTTTCCTGTATGAAAACTGCTCAGTCCCTCAGCTGCAAACCCCTTTCATACTCCCTCCTGCTGGGGGAATTTCTCTCTTTCATATATCTCAGACTTAAATCCCATATTCCCTTTTCCATTCCGTGGTGACGTGACATAGGAACTCAACACATTTAACAGGCGGAAATGCACTTTACAATAACAATTCAACTTAGTGTTCATAAAAGCTAAAAGATAAAACCAACTGAAACGTTCACAGACTGATGCGTACACAAAAATTAAGCTTTTCATATTATTCATTCATAGAAATTAATAATTTTCTCACTAATGCTGTCATGTAAATACAACTTGGAAATGTGAGGGAAAAAGTCAGATACAGAAACAATTCTGAATTATCCACTTAGAGCAAATGGCCAGGGTGAAAATGTGGAGTATGAGGTAGATTAGTCACTCCTAGGTTTGAAAGAATGGACAAATACGAGGTAGCGTTTCCTAGACGCAAATGGAGGCATTCTAAATGGATGAGGCTCTTGACTGTATCACTGAGGTACATCTCCAGCAAAGGAATCAAATATTAAGTTAGCTGTATTTCAGTACAGATATCATAAAAGACTGTCTAGTTAACAATAATGTGCAAAGAGACTGGAGAACTATTTGCGGTGTGACTCATAATTCCTGAAGGGAGAAAGGTGGGAAGAAGGGGCGGAGTCAGGGAGAGATGAAAAGAGAAGGGGTGTGAGAGCAATAGCACGTCCCCAGCCCCAACACCCCCAGGTGGGAGTTTGGAGGGAAAGGCCTCCTTCCATGGCTCTTCTGATCCTTGTCCCTGAGGATAAGAGCGACAGGATTTCCACCTTGGGTTGGACAGACCTGACGGAGGAAAGGCGGAGAGCTTGCCAGCACTGGTAGAGGATATCCACAGAGAAGGCAGTGCGC
>NW_004955499.1:436854-491643 GCF_000276665.1 Chinchilla lanigera | reverse complement strand
GCAGGCGCGGGCGTCGGGGTGCGTCACTGCGCAGGGTGAGCTTGTTCTAGGAAAGACAGACTTGATTTCGGTATTTAACAATATGTATTTGCTGAGAGCATTTGCCATTTCATGGATTACTCCCATGTTTTAATTTCTTTTTAATTTGTACATCACCATAACATTCAGACCTCTTATTTTCTGTTGATGAGAACAATGCTATACACTTCCAAACTACCCCAGAGACGAAAGTGAGGGGATCACAATTTAAAGACCAGAACTGCTCAGTTTAGCTGGAGGTTGTATTGGTGTGAAGCTAGTACAGAATTTGAAATATCTGGTAAAATTTCTCTGAGATTCATGTAGTAAACCACACATCTCCACTCAGATGCGAACAGACCAACCTCATTCGATATACATGTTGATGGTTTAAGTGGCAAATGTCCATCTCTCAGACATGCAATTAAAAGCTGTTATTTTTAATGCACTTAAACATATACAGACAACAGGTATTAAATATACCTAAACTGTTTATGAAACGAGAGGGGCCAGGGATATAGCTCAGTGGTGCAGCATCTTCCTGCCAGGCAAGAGGTTCTGAGTTCAATTCCCGGTACCAAAAGCAAAAAAACAGAATAACAAAAATACAACAAATGGTTCCTGAGAAAATTATCCTTTACCAAAAATTCTGTTGTGACATAAGAAATTTTCCTTCAATTAAAAACATAAAGACTATGTAGACTGTAATACAGAAGTAGCACAAATAACAGGGAAGGAAGTGCATCACAATTCCAATTGGTTTTCTTTTCCCACTGGAGGGGTGGAATCCTGTACTTCAGTACAGGGAACATGCAGTTTACCCCTGAACTTGCTATGAGTTCACTCATGTTCTCATGCAAAATTGTTTTTACTTTTTTAGACAAGGTCTCACTATGTAGTTCAGGCTGGGGTTGGTCTCAGTAGGTAACCCAGGTTGGCCTCAAACTTGTCCTTGTCCTCCTGCATCTGAGTGTCAAGTGCTGGGATGTCACGTGTGAGTCACCATGCCCAGCTGACAAACACACTATGAATAAAGTAGTTTCAACAGGAAGTCATAAAATGAATACTGAGTTACATGGAATTAACCAATGATTTCACAATATGATGTCAGTGTTTGTGGAAAAATACTTTCAGTTACTCATATAGCTTTTATGAAATATACGTAGTGAGAACATTTCATCAAAAACAATGAGCAATCAATGAAACAGAACTTAATATACTGGAAAAGTTAATCAAGATGGAGTAACAGGAAAGAGGCAATAGGAAAACATAAAATGAATCTGAGAACAAATATAGGGAGAGTGGAGTTACGAGCTTCTCCACAATTGCCTTGTGATGTACAAACCAAGCTGGCCCTCACTGTTGATCCCTTTATTAGCTTCAGGAAGGACTGCATTATAGAAGCAGACCATTGCACCTTTGTTAAACAGGATACTGTAAAAGAAATGGAATGTAAAACAGAATCACCGGGGCTGGGGATATAGCTCAGTGGCATAAGCGCCTGCCTGGCAAGTGCAAGGTCATGAGTTCTATCCTTGGTACCGCAAAAAAAAAAAAAAAAAAAAAACAAAAACAGAATCACCATTTAATGAATTTTACATGGTGGGAATATTGTCAGAAATATATTAGAATTATAAAAAGGTCACAAGGGCTGGGGATCTAGCTCAGCGGCACAGCGCCTGCCCAGCAAGCGCAAGGTCGTGAGTTCGATTCCTGGTACAGGAAAAAATACAAACAAACAAAAATAAATAAAAATAAAAAGGTCACAAACAGGTGGATGGTGGAGAATGAAAAATTAGCCATCAACCAAAGCGAGAATCAGAAAAATTTCGGTCACAAACTCATTTCCCAGTGGGTTTCCAACTGAGTTACTGAACCATTTCAAACCCCAACCCTAACTTATTTGGCTTTCCACAGTTCTGGGCAAGCAGGCTTCACTACTTCTATCTCTGGTGAAAATGCCACAAGCACATTCTTCTGCTGCCCTAGAAGCAGATCTGAGAAAATGCCACAGACGCGCAGGGCTCAGGAGCGTCTTGCTGGTGCGCAGAGTATGTACCCATGTAACACCTTAGTGTACCTGTGCACACTTCCGCCTGTGGGCTGTGGTTCCTCGTTCTCACAGCCAACCAACATTAGCCTTTCTAATTTGATGAGTTTCACGGGTTCCTGGGAAAATTTAATTATGTCTTTTCAATTTTTTTTTCTTTTATGCCTCCATTTTGTGCACTCTTTCTTCATTTTCTATGTAAGCTCTTGAAGAAAATATCTGCTTTTCTCATATTTTCATATTTGTGATGAGGAATTTTACAGTAAAATCACTGTACATGTAACCACTGAAAGGGAAAATATTGCGATCCACCCAAAAGAAGTTGACAATAAAATGTACTGAAAATGCACGAAGCTGGGCGGTGGCACATACCTACTCTCAGCACTCAGGAGGCTGAGGCAGGAGGATCACTGTGAGTTGGAGACTCACCTGGGCTATAAATGAATTCAAGGCCAGGCAGAGCTGCATAGTGAAACCTCTCTCAAAAAGATCCCCCCAAAAAAGGTGCAAAAAAAAAAAATGCACAAAATATACCTAATTAGTCAAACACCATTGCCAAGCCTTGTTTTAGGTGCTCAACACACATTCCTTGATCTCTACTGAATGTATGTAGCACATAGACAAATTCGTAATAAAATACTAAATAGCTCATGAACATCATAGAGTACAGGGCACTGTAATCACTGGCTCTGCACCCGGGTGTCCAGCTGCTGACAGAGCACTGACTCATGACTGCTGTCCACCACCACGACCAGGTGTACCATCTATCACTAGTGAGAGGAGTAAACAAATCACAAAGCTGAAAGATTTCCACTCAGTAATTTTTCTGTGTTTCTTCAGTAGTAAAGATTTAACTTGGGTCCTCAGGCATGTTAGACGAGAGGTCCCAAAATATTTACTCTATGTTGAAAAAGCGTCTTTCTCAACCGTCCAGGCCGGGCTTGGTGTTGCAATGCTCCTGTCTCAGTCTCCCAGGAGCTGAGATTAAAGGCGTGCCCCACCGGGCCTCTCTGACGCTTACTCAAGCCAGGCTCTGAAATCTCGGCCAATCAGGATGGGAAGATAACCGTAAACTTGAACTAGTAAGATGCCACCTGCCTGTCTTCTCAGCAGTAGAGGAGGTGATGCACAGCATCAAAAGCCCTTCCCAGCCTGGGCAAGGGATCAGGACTAGGTCTCAAAAATCAAAATAAGAAATGGAGACTATGTAGCTCAGGGCCAAATTCCCGCATTCCTTCCCCAGACAACAAAAAACATAAAAAAAAACCTTGGAATCTTTGTGTCGAAAAGAAACCTTTTCCAATTTTACTTCAAGGATACCTACCCTATTACTAAACCTACAAGACCTGTTTCCCATTTTGCCTCACGCATGATTGGGTGAACTGATCAGTGAGAACAGAAGACATCTTCACAGCATCTGTCAGTAGGCTCCCTGCTTTCTCCAGGCCTGTGACCTCTGACCCTCTCAGGCCAAGGCAGCTCACAATCCTTCAATTACGGTCACACAGAGAACCATCCGATCTCAGGGGAAGGAGGGCACTGCTGTCACCGCTGACATCACCTCCCTCTTGCGAGCTCAGGTCCCCCATTTCCTTTTCTCTCCCCTTTGCTCCTCCCTATTAAAACTTCCTTTTCCTCCTACTCATTCTTCTGCCTGTAGCCTCTCGCTCTGGGGAGTTACTCTGCTTCAGCACCTGTTATACAGAGTCCATCTCAATCAGCATTTCAACTTGACATCAGTGTGTAGAAACAGGGCAAGGACAAAGCAACGGTTTCACGACGACGGCCCGTGCCCTTCCCTGCACCCCCAGTGTCACAGGTCCCTGTCCGTGCAGACGCCCCAGGTCACCGTGCTTCTCAGTGTGGATTTACCACGCAGCACTTTCAGCAAGTTGTCCTTAGCAAGAACCCCTTCCCCTCCCTTGGTGTCGGGCAGGAATTCTCTGGTATCATAAACAGGACAAAGGAAAGTAAACTTTCGATATTTTTTGGTGAGGTAAAATTTCCTTCTGCAGAGGGAAGTTAAGCCAGACTATGGCAAGAGCAAAGTGAGCTAGTCGTATTTTATTCTGGAAGCACACCATTGGTGGAAGTGTGGCCTCACAATCTAACCCAAATGGCTACTTTAATGAGGTCACGGTTGCCAGGCAGACTAAATTGCATCATCTGGAAAGCCCTTTGTTGCAAACTTTTATGACAGGTGAAGAACCAAGTATCTGTCGGTCTCAAGTATTCCAAAAATTGTGAAACAAGCACATGTACATTTTACAAAAAACTGGTAGTACAAAAATATGGGGTCTTAAAGAAAAAAGAAAACGGGGTCTTATAAAATGGACTTATTGTAATTATTTCCTCTGACAGAAAATCTACCTCCTTCCACATTAATAGTATACTAACATCCCACCATTTTCCTCAGCACCTAAACTCTCTGGAAGGCCTCATTAAATAGTCTGACTGTAAAGACAGTTTGTTTAGCTACCTCATGATTAAGGCACCCACCTGTGGAAAATGGCCTGACATAGTTTGTGTAACATGCCACGTGGATGAGAATTAAAATCAGAAGAAGCTGTGAACCATGGATAGCACGCCAAGATAGAACTTCCTCAGGAAACAAGGACTGCAGCTTTCCGTACTACAAGGAGTTACAGTGACTCCCTACAAAGCTCGCCCATTTTCAGCAACTTTCAGTGCGAAATCACCACTTTGTCTGTAAAATCCCCGTTTCCTTTAAACCTTACATGGTAAGAAAACTTGTTTGATAACCTGAGATTCAAATGGTCATTGTCAATACAGAGTCCTGTGACAGGTGGCCATTAAATAACTGGACAATCACTGTGCTCTGCTTATCTCTAATTAGCTCTGCCCTGGAGCAGCCACCTGGCCAATCACACAGGACTCTTGCAAGGATCAGGGAATTATTCTTATTTCCAATGAAAACTCTCCTAATGCAGGGACAGCTGACACCTACAGGGAGGCTTAGATAAGGCACTGGGTCCTCTAAGCAGTAGCGGAGAAATGGCCTCTGTGTCACAGCAAACAGCCACCCTGACAGCCTGCAGTTTCACACTGGTGTTTGCATACCTACGGCCTGCTCCTTTAAGCTCCCGTTCAACAAGGGCACTAACCCAAAACGAACAGCTAATCTATCTGCTAAACTAGTTTGGTTTAGCCCACCAAAGCCAGCCCTCTAGCAACAAGATCAACATCCAATCACAGTGACCTTTGGATGGGATGGACATGGGACCCCCGGCACATAAAACAGGACTACAGCATGTTCTGCTTACTCAACTCTGAGCGTCCTCACTGCTCTCCCGGGGTGGCTTTGCACAGCTTCTGGCAATACCAGCAACACCGTTTTGTTTGCACTGGTCTTCTCAGATCCCTTTTCCGAGAGACAAGCCCAGAGGGTGAGACTGGAGACCCGACTTCAGAGCCACCCGAGGTAACACTAATACGCTCCTTTGTGTTCAGGACCTCACTCTGCAAAGTCTGGAGACCTGGAGCACTTTTTTTAATCGTCAGTAGGGGTCTCACGTAAATAACTAAGGTGATAATTGCTTGGGCTGCTGAGTGCAACGCAGGAGTTCGCTGCATGCTTAGGAAGCCCTGCTCCCCAGTCACACCGCCTGCAATGTTAAGCCTTCCCTGGGATTCTCACGGTCCTTATCAACATGTGTTATGAGGACGGCAATGAGGGGAAGTACTGGAAACTCAGGAATTCACTGAGTAGGAAAAGGCAGACGCACCCCGACCGCACCCCGCCCCGGCTCCCGTCCCCCGTCACCATCGCGCGGCGTCCCGGGGTCCCAGGGTCCTTCCCACGCAGCCCGCGGCTGGCACAGGTCCCCGAAGGCGGACTAGGGAGCCGAGGGACTCTCCCCAAAGAACTCAGGACGGGGAAGCCATGACACCGGAAGTGCCCGCCCACCCCGCCTCACCTGATTGGACAGTTCGTGCAGCCGGGCTCTTGATCGCTGATTGGCTCCTGCTCCATGGCCCTCCCTCTGTAGAGCAAGAGGAGGAAATAAACTCCTGCCTGCGTGGGTAGAGCTCAAATGATAGACGGTCACCCGGGAGCTTCTAGACGAGACTCTTTCCCGCAGCGTCGACCTCACTCTCCAAACAATAATTGCATTTAAGCAGTTTACTCCTGCAAACCAATCTTCATCCTGTAAAGTTATTGTGCGTGTACATTGTTCGGGGGTGTCCACCCCAAGTGTTTAGTACAGTTAGACCAATGAGAATAGGAGTGAGTTTTTTGTTCCCAGCATAAGGGGACCTTTCTACTAAGATGTCCTACAGTAGGGCTTCCACATAGATAATCATCCCATATCTGGGGTCCTATTAGAGCCTTTAAAGAGGCTCCAGTGGCATTGTTAGAAAAAATTCTATCATACCTGGGATCGTTAAGAGTATAATTTAGAGCCACTCAGCTACCTTGCAATGGTGGGCTAAGCTAGAAACCACTGAGCTCTTTCTTAACTCATCCATACAGTCATGCAGGTTATTGCAATCATCTCCTTGGCGTGGGGACGCCCACCAAATCCAGAGGTACTGGACAGAGGGAGCAGGCCACACACCTGGCAAGATGTTTGTTGTCATGACTGCATGTGCTTGTGCCCATCGAAGAAAGCCATCGCATTCTCCCTTAACAAAAATCTTAACGATGGACATGAATAAGTGCCAGAGAGAACGGAAATGGAGCCCTCATACCTTGCTGTTGGGAATGTCAACTTGTACGGCCACATGGAGAACGCTGTGGCAGACCAGTCACCACGTGGCCCAGCAATTCTACTTCTAGGTTTATATCCAAATTGAAGACATAATTTCCAAACATAAAAAAAAACCTCTATTTCAATTTTCACAGCAGTGTTTTCCATATCAAATCAGAACCAAAGTAGAAAAGAAAAACAAAGAAATCTCCATCAATTGCTGAGTCAGTACATAAAATGTGGTATGTTGATTGAAAATACTATGTCACGTAGAAGGACTAAAGTGCTGCTGAGTGTCACAGCACATGCCTAAAGTTGCAGGCACTTGGGAGGCTGAGGCAAGCGCCTGAGCTAAGATGAGACTCTATTTCAAAATAAAGTTAAACATGCACCAGTTTTGGTGCTGCATGCTTGTAATTGCAGGCCAAGTCAAGCAGATTACAAGTTTAAGTCCCACCCAGGCAATTCAGCAAGAATCTGTCTCAAAATAGAAAACGGAAAAAGCCCGGGATGCAGCTCATCGGTACAGTAACTCTGGCTTCAAGCCCCCTAATCCAAAAGGAATGTGGTGCTGATGTGTGCTGCGACATGGCTGGATCTTGAAAACATTCTGCTCTTAAGGAAGCCAGGCTCAAAAGACCTCATCTCATATGATTCCATTGCTATGAAATGCTCAGTAAGCAAGTCCATACGGACAGAAAGGAAAGTGGTCGGGCGGGGTCTGACTACTAGCACCGACCCTTCATCCCGCTGGCACAGACTCTCTAGCTTCCACCACTGACCTTTGGGCCTTCGCAGCGCAGATCCGTGAAACAGGCCTGCGTGAGATATTGTTACGGGCTCTGCCCCTCCAGTTGGACTCATGGGAGGCACTGCTATGAGCTCTAGGCCTTCAGCTGGACTCATGCAGGACATCACCATGGGACCCAGGCCCTCAGCTGCGTGGACAGATTTCCTGCACTCTCTTGCATATCATTCTTTGGGTGACTGTTATAAGTAATCTTATAAACCATGTGTCCTGTATCATATGGTTCACCTTGCAGAATATCCCCCAAACCATGACAGGCGGTTCTGGGCTCATGAACTGACGTTGTCCTCATGTAATGACTTGTGCGCCCAGTAGGAGAGCCTGTGCTGAGTTCCACTTTGCTTCTCCTAACTATGGCCCCTCCAGCTGCGCTCAGGAGTGTTAGCATCTAGTTTTAGCTGCACTTGTGCTTTCATAACCAAGTGAATTCTCTGTTTACTTAACTATAGAAACAACCATGGAAATACAAGTGTTAGGGAAACACTACGATCAGATTATTCATGGCAAAAAGAGTTACTGGAAGTCAAGCAGACAGTCCTCATTTAATGACTGATTTACAGTCCTGTGACTGAGTCGTTAGCTGAATTGGTTGTGTAAGTGAGGAACTGTACGTAGTATGTGCACTTCCTATTCACAACAAAGTAATGGTCAAAGAAACTCCAACTTGATGACTTTGCTTTATTTGCATAATTTTGACATCCTGTAGTATAAGGTAAAACAACATAAAGCTGCAGTTCTGTACTGTACAGTACAATCAGCAAAAATGACAGTACTGTATAAACAGGGTGCACTGAACAGAAAGACACTGGAGCTCTATAAACACAGCGTACAGAACTTTATTGAAAATAAGGCAACTGTAAGTCATGACCTTCACTACCACTGCTTGAGCCGTTTCCATGTACCAGGACCAGGAAGGGTCTGGATGGACCTGAAAAGAGCTAAGAAAGAAACATGAGAAGGGCAGGGCAGGGTAGGGCAGGGCAGGGCAAAAGAAGGCAGGGGAGAGGAGGGGAGGGAAGGGTAAAAAAACTAGGAAGACTGATAGAAATAAAATTGAGCGGCTGGGGATAGAGCCAGCAGCACGTCACCTACCTGGTAAGCATGAGGTCATGAGTTTGATTCTTGGTAACAATAACAACAAAAATTGGTCCCAGGAGACAAAAGAAAAAAGGAAAAATACACCACTAGAGTAAGAGATTTCACCACCTGTCTTTTATTTTGCTTTTATTGTTTTTGTTCTTTTTTTTGTTTTGAGGCATAGTCTTGGTATGCAGGTCAGACTGATACTGAATACATTGTGTCATCCAGGCTGGCCTTGAAATCAAGGTAAACCTCCTTAATGAGCCTCCCAAATGCTAGGGTTACAGGCATGTGCCACCACACCTGGCTCCTCTTTTAACCTGGTAGAAAGAAGAAAAATTTAAGTCACTCCACAATAACAACATGACATTTTGTAGTGGTATCAAGTGCACATGGAAGAATATTTTCTTTTTTTTACTTGTGTGTACTTTGTTTTTTTTCCCCTTTGTTTTTTTTTTTTTATAATTTTTTTTTTTTTTTTTTTTTTTTTTTTTGGTTTTTCTCCGGTACTGGGAATTGAACTCACAACCTTGAGCTTGCCAGGCAGGCGCTGTGCCGCTGAGCTAAATCCCCAGCCCCACTTGTGTGTACTTTGATTAACTTCACCCTCTTTTACTCCCTCACTCTTCCCCATCACCTTCTTCTTCTCTAATTTTATACTTTGAATATTTTCAAAGACAGATGCAGACTCTACCACAAAACAAATCCGAATGAAATTAAGAGGATTCAAATTGTACAAAGTATTTTCCAAGGCAACAAGGGAATAAGTTTAAAAACTGACAAGGAAACATCAATAACAATTGTACAGACTTTAAAAGGACCCAAGAATGAAAGAAGATTAGAACAACTTAAGCAAAATTGGTTCAATAACTTTGATAAAATGCACACATTAGCTGGGCGTGGTGGCGCATGCCTGTAATCCCAGCACTTGGGAGGCTGAGGCAGGAGGATCATTGTGAGTTTTGAGACCAGCCTGGGCTACAAAGCAAGCTCAAGGCAGCCTGAACTGCAGACCGAGACTCTATAGTCTTAAAAAAAAAAAAAAAAAAAAAAAAAAAGAACCACACACATTTCCTGAAACAAAAATCCAAAGTTCACAGAAGAAAGTGATATGCAAATAAGCAATGTACCCAATAATAAATGAGGTAAACCTCCCCACTAATGCTCGATCCTTTCACTACTGAATTTTACTGAACATTTAAGTAACGAATAATTCCAGTTATTTGGCACAGCATGCTATTTAGGTGACTGTTCTAGACTGTTTAGAAGGAAATATTTTCCACCTCGTTCTTCCAGGCTAATATGGCTCAGTTTTGTTTTTTTTTTTTAAAGACCAATATCTGGTTGTGGTGGCACAAGTAATTAATCTCAGCACTTGGGAGCACTTGGGAGCCTGAGGAAGGACATTGCTGTGAGTTTGAGAATACCCTGAGCTCCACTGTGAGCTCAAATCCAGAATAAACCACACAAAATGATCCTGATTTTTAAGAGACAAGAAGTTCCCAGAAGATTAAACTACAGATAAACAGTCCTTGGGAAAATACATGAAAGAAATTCTTGAAATTTGAACAACTTTTTCAGCAATGTGAAAAACAAAACAGTACATGATCAAGTGGGAATTATCCTGAGACTATACAGGGGGTGAGCATTTGAAAGGCAATCAGTGGAATTCATCATGTTGTGGAGAATCATGGTTATTTTTACCAGTGTTGTGGTTTTTTGTTTTCTTTTGTTTTGTTTTTGTCTTTTTGAGACAGGGTCTCGCTATGCAGTTTAGGCTGGCCTTGAGCTCACTTTGTAGCCCAGGCTGGTCTCAAGTTTGCAGCAATCCTCCTGCCTCAGCCTCCCAAGTGCTAGGATTACAGGCGTGCGCCACCATGCCTGGCTTACCAGTGTGTTTGAGGCCACACAAAAGCTGAGGGTTAAGCTAATAGTAGAGCATGAAATTTCTTCCTTGCAAGCTACACACAAAAACTATGCATACCTCATCCAACATATCTCAACACCACCTCTTTCCTATCCCAGTATACTGTCCCAAAACATACAGATATACATGTTATTCTGATCCTGTTGACCTCAAAATAGTCAATCTCTACATATTTGTTAGTTTTACCCAGAAGGACTGCTTCTAGCAATGCCAAGGGCACAGGACCCTGTCAAATAAAACCCCATGTTGGTCTTCAAACAATACCTGCTATCCTTACTGCAAGTCTCAAACGGGAGCTGACTCTCCCAGCGCCTAAACCGCTTGTCAGCACATGCACCACTGTCTGCAGGGAACTCAGCTCAGCAAGGCGGCTGTCATCGACAAACACAGGAAAGGAGATAAGATAGGAAAAGGAATTTTACAGGTCTTGGTGACATCTGGAGACACCCAAAATTTTACAAGTGACATTTAAAGGACTTTGTCTACTGGGATATAAGGCTGCCAGAAAACTTTAAACACAGATGTCTGTTAAGGCTTCGTCCTACCCACTTTCCATCTCTATAAAAGGGACACACTTGTCTTTGTTCAGGGCAGACAGACTTATGACACGTTCTACCTGAACCCAGGCACTATAAATTCCATGCCATGTTGCCTTTACTCAAGTCTGCTGGTCTTTGCTGCTTACATATGTAACTCACACAACTGATGGAATGTCATCAAGGCCACCGGGACCTGATGCGAGTGTTCTTAGAATGGATGATGCTGAAAGATCCCCTCGTCACATTAAAATCAAATACATGTCAAATTCCCAGCATTTCACTCTGAGTGTGGGATCTTCTCTTGGACTCGCCTGCTGTTTTTGAGGTGTATTGATTGTTCTTTTTCTATATTCAATCACTATTGGTGAATTCTTTTTACCACTGCAGTACCAGCCCTACATGCACTGTGCATTTAAGAGCATTTCAACGAATCTAAAGGAGAAACAGATAATTCTTTTAAGGGATGCAGAAATAGCACTGGGAAATACTGGGCAGGTAACACTCATGATGAAAGTTGAGCAAATACAAAATAAAAGGAAATATTTTTAACCCGATAAAGGGCATCTAGAAACAACCTCCAACGAATATCACACTTAATGGTGAAACGCTGAATTTTTCTCCCTAAGATAAGAAAGCAAGGAACACTGCTCTCACCACTCCTACTCAATGCTGCATTGGAGATTTTGGCCCGTGCAATAAGAAAACCAAACTGGAAAGGAAGAAGTAAAACTCAGCCTATCACCATCCTGATTGTGTAAAAATCCTATAGGATCTGTCAAGAGAGCTTCTAGACAGAATAAATGACTGTAGTTAGTGTATAAGATAGAGGACCTAACATAAAAATCAATTACATTTACTGAAGAGAATTTAAGAGGAGAAATAAGCAGAAAGAAATGCTCTATAGCTGGTGGAAAAGCTCTGGCTTGAACCTGCCCAGCAGGCTAAGGAGGAAAAGTCACAGCCAGAGGTTACTAGTAACAGAGGTTACTAGGCCTTTGAGTTATCGTCTCAGTTTTGCTGAGGAAGAACTGTTTTGCGAAAGCTTTGGCATCTGATGTCGGAAAATTCCACCACAGATAATGTGGTTGTCTGGACACCACTTGGGAAGACTGGGTTTGAACTCGCTTACATAGCCCAGGCTGAACTCAAACTCACAGCAACCCTCCTGCCTCAGCCTCTCAATTGCTGGTATTACAGTCACGTGCCACCACACCTCACAGAATATAAATGTTGGAGACTGATAATTTCAACCTGTGAGGAGGAACGAGCTCGGCAGGCAGAGCTACAGTATGAAGTCCTTACGTGTCCTGGCCTCATCACTGGGAAATCACCAAGCGGATCAGGTGTGGGGTCCATTTCAGCAATCATTTCCGTCCTCATGCCAGGCAACATGCTTATCTTCAACATTGGAGGTGTTTTTGATCCTGCGTGAAGTATGACGCTTCTCTGAAGGAAATGGAATGTTTGCTCTTCTTTCACCTTTAGTCTTTTTCAGAATATCTCTATGATGTAACGCATTTCTCCATCTACACAGTGGCTCTATGGGAGGTATTCATTTTCCTGAATTGGAATGAGTAGATGGAGACAGCACGAAAATGTTGACATTGAAGCCTGTTGCCTCATTCCCAAACACTGACCTGTGAAAGAGCTGGCACTCTCGCTGTTCCATTTGGTCTTGTCCCGGCCTGCGCTCACGATGTTCTCCCACATCAGGGGACCGATTCTTCCACAGGAAACCGACAAACGCAAGCTTCTGAGCACACAGGAGACCCCATTTCAGGAAGGGCACATAAGTCCATTAAGAAAACCAGGGCAGGCAAGCGCAAGGTCGTGAGTTCGGTTCCCGGTACCGGAGAAAAACAAAAAAAAAAAAAAAAAAAGAAAACCAGGGCAGACCTGGCAAGCCAGGTTCAAACTGCTTAAATGCAAGTATCATTTTGTGAGATGAGACTGACACTGGAGAAGAGAGCCTTGTCCACAAGTTCCCGGGTGACAGCCTACCGTCGGAGCGCTACCCTTGCAGGCGGGAGTGTACTTCCTCCTCATGGCGGACGGAGGGAGGGCGGCGGAGCAGGAGCCAATCAGCGACGCAGAGGCGGGCTGCACGAACTGTCCAATCGGGTGAGTCGAGGTGGGCGGGCACTTCCGGTGTCATGGCTCCGTGTGCTGAGCCCGCTGCAGAGGGTCCCACGGCTCGCTAGCCCGCCTTCTGGGACTTCTGTCGGCTGCAGGCTGCGTGGGAAGCACCCTGGGAGACCAGGAAGCCACGCGATGGTGACGGTGGGGGACCCAAGCCGGGGAAGGGCTGGAGTCGGGCTGAGTCTGACAGGAAATGGCCAGAGCCCGCTGTGGGGGCCGGGCCCCGAGGTCCTCCCGCTCCTCGGCGCTGTGGTCCCCTCCCTCCCTCGCTAGGCCGCGTCAGGCTGACGGCCGCGTCCCGGGACCCCGTCCCACGGCTCACTCCCCGCCCGCAGTACCATATGGTGTGGCCGTGTGACAGCAAATTTCTGCCCAGGAGCTGAGAGGCGCTGAGGTTTGGAGGCCGGAGTGGGCTTATTCATGCCGTCAAGCCGGATGGGGGTCTTCCCAAAGAATTCCGGCCCCAGGGGCCGGCGGGGCTTATGGGGTTGCAGGAAGCACAGGTGCAGAAACAGTGCCTTGTCGTTTGGGGATTGGTTCTTGGGCTGTGCCTCATAGTGACCAGCCGTTTTTGAGAAACAGACACTTAATTGACTAACAGAAAATGAAGTTCACCTGCCGTTACTTGGGCATCAGAAAATGAAGTACAAGGTGGATTGCATTGCCAGGGAGGCAACACAACTTTATGTCTGGGGCGGGGGGCATTTTCCGTTATAGCAGCACAGCCTCAGCAGCCTGGGAGAGCAGGGTCTCCGGCGGGACTAGATTCAGTGGGGCTTGGAGCCGGGGCGGCCGGGGTGCTGGGAGCCTGGGGTCGTCGCTCTCAGGAGCAGAGCTGGAGGCTCCGACGTTTGCAGATGTGTGCGCTGCAGGATGTCACACCCACCCGCGCTCCTCAGACCTCCGCCTTTTCCTACTCAGTGAATTCCCGAGTTTCCAATACTTCCCCTCATTGCGATGCAGGATGTCACACCCACCCGCGCTCCTCACACCTCCGCCTTTTCCTACTCAGTGAATTCCTGAGTTTCCCATAGTTCCCCACACTGTCATTGTCATAATGCATGTTGATAAGGGCCGGGAGAATCCCAGGAAAGGCCTGCCATCGCAGGTGATGTGACCCGGGAGCGGTGCTTCCCGAGCACGCCCTGAACTCCTGCGCGGCACACTCAGCAGCCCAAACACTTACCACCTTGTGTGTGTCAGACCCCAACTTACAATGAAGAACAGAGCTCATAGTCTCACCGAGTGGGCTGTCAGACAATTTTGCAGCCACTTGTTAAGCAACTGGTTTTGGGGAAGTGACCTTGTTAAGCTACACAGACACAAGTGTGAAGTTGCCGGCTGTCCGCATGACTCTTTTCTGTGACGCAGAGGCCGTGTCTCCTCTCCTTAGAAGGCCCAGCCCCGTATCTAACCCCTCACCCGCGTGAGTTTCAGCTCTCCCTGTGTTAGGAGAGTTTGCATTGGAGATAAGAATAGCGCAGATTCCTGGAAGCTCCTGAGTGGGCGGCCAGGTGGCTGCTCGACCCAGAGCTAATTGAGAGAACCAGAGTGCAGTAATTGCTTATTTATTAAGTGACAACGGATCACCGGTGACTCTGTATTGAAAACGACCATTTGAAACTCAGGTTCTCAAACCAGTTTTCTTACTGTGTGAGGTGCAAAGGAAACGGATTCTAGACAGACAGTGGTTATTTTGCACTTGAGGTTCCTGGAAAGTGGGGAGCAAGGAGTGGCCTCACCTCCTCGCAGTAGTGAGGGCTGCGTTCTGTTTCCTGAGGGAGTTCAGACTTGGTCTTCTATCTGCAGCTCACCAAAGATTTTTAATTCTCATCAGTGTGACTTACTTCCCAGCTCTGCCTCTGGCCATTTTCCCTACCTCTGTGCCTTATTCATGAGGCAGCAAAACAAACTGTTCTTTACCATCTGATGATTTAAATGAGGCCTTCGGAGAGTTTAGAATGCTGACGAATGTGGTGGGGATATTAATGCATTACCAGTGTGGAAAGAGGTAGTCTTCTCTGTCAAAATATATAGTTAAAATGACTTCACTTTATAAGAATCTCTACCTATATAAAGTCCTAGTTTTGTAAAATGTACCTGTGCTTCTTTCACCATTCTTTGAAAACTTGAGGCAAAAGGCTGTGTGCCTGTCCAGCTGCCTAAAACTTTGTAATAAAGGCTTTGTGGATCACAGAATTTTCTCTGCCTAGCAACCATGACCTCATGAAATGAGCCGATCAGGTTAGATCGTGAGACCACGCTGCACCAATGGTGTGAGGACAGTGTGCATCAGGGATAAAACAGCGCTCTCTCAGCCTTCGTGCTTGCCAGCGCCAGGCTGTGCTCTCTCTGCAGAGGGAAGGTTCACCGTTCTGAAAAACTTTTGAAAGTTTATTTTCTTTTGTCCTGTTTGTGACACCAGAGAATTTGTACCCAGTACCAAGGGAGGAGAAAGGGTCCTTGCTAAGGACAACTTTCTGAAAGTGCTGTGTGTTAAATCGAGCTGAGACGCACATTGACCTGGGGCGTCTGCATGGACGGGGACACGTGATACTGGCAGCTTAGGGAAGGGCAAGGGCTGTCACCCCCGAGATCATTGCTGTCGTCCCTGCACTGCTTCTACACATTGATTTAAGATTGAAAAATTGACTGAGATGGACTCTATAAAACAAGCACTGAAGCAGAGGTAAATCCCCAGAGTGAGGCACGAGTAGGAGTAGAAGGGATTTTTTAGTAGGGAGGAGCAAGGGGAGGAAAAGGGAAATTTGTGAGCAGGGCTTGTGGGAGGGAGGTGAAACCAGCAATGACAACAGTGACCTCCTTCCCCCGAGATCACATGGGTCTCAATGTGACAGTAACTGAAGGACTGTGTGCTGTCTCGGCCTGAGTGGGTCAAAGGTCACAGGCCTAAAGAAGGCAGGGGACCCTAGTACTAGATACTACTAGGTAAGTGTGTCTTCTGTTGCTACTAATCAGTTCACCTAATCATTTGGGGGCAAAATTGATATTAGGAAACTGGTCTGGTATGCTTAATAATAATAGGGTGGGCGTCATCGCTGAGGCAGAATGGAAACAGCTTTCTCTTAGTTACAAGATTTCAACGTGTATTTGATGTTTTTTATTGTTTTGGGACTGAATGCAGGAATTTGGCTCTGAGCTGCATAATCCCCATATTTCTTTTCTAATTTTTGAGACCTGGTCTTGCTCAGTTGCCCAGGCTGGCCAGGATTTTGATAGTGCGTCCACCTCCCTCACTGCTGCGAAGACAGGCAGGTGACATTTCTAGTGCAGGGATGGGGTTCTCTAGTCACGTGGTTCACTGAGATTTGAGCACCTGGGGAGAGTAAACATCAGTGAGGCCCGGTGGGGCACACCTTTAATCCCAGCTGCGGGGGACTGAGACAGGAGCATTGCAGCACCAAGCCCAGCCCGGACAGTTGAGCAAGAGCCTGTGTCACTATGGAGTAAATATTTTGGGGTGTTCCTCCAGGGTAACTTGCGTGACATCCTGAGTTAAATTGTAGTACTGAAGAAAAAGAGAAAACTTACTCACTGAAATCGTTCGGTTTTGTAATTTATTTACGCCTCTCACTAGTGGTACATGGTATAACACCTGCTCATGATGGGACGGCAGTCATGAGTCAGTGCCCTGTCAGCAGCTGCACACCCGGGTGCAGAGCCAGTGACTACAGTGCGCTGTACTCCATGATGTTCATGGGCTACTTAGTATTTTATTATGAATTTGTCTACGTGCTACATAAATATCCCAAAGTACAGGGGAAGGAGTATGTGTTGAGCAGGTTTAAAGAAGGCTTGACCATGATTGATTAACCAGGTATGTTCTGTGCATTTTGAATATATTTTATTTTCATCTTTTGGTTGATCACAGTGTTTCCCTTTTGAACTCAAGTGATATCTGTAGACTCATTTCTTGAACTCTGTACAAAGTTTTGTAGATCTTGACATGCGTCGGAGTGTTTCCTGTGTTGGCTGCTGTACTGACCAGCTTCCAGAGCAGCCCGGCCAGAACAGTGTGAGCACTGTTTGGAGAGGGGACACTACTCTGGGGTATTTTGCTTTATAGCTGCGCTTGATTGTTCTGACTTTTTACAACATTCCTGTGCTGAAGAGGTCCCTTGGTCTGGTCAAATTCTCTGGTTTCCATCACCACAGCAAGGGAGTAGAACAAAATTTTTGCTTGAAGACACGGGGCTGAGCAGTTTGACACAAGACACCAAGCACGTGCCAGGCTAAAGAGATAACACTTCCGTTCCTACTTCTGATTTGTGCTGACTCTGGGAACCCTTCTATGTGGTTTAACCTGGGATCAGCCTCACTTCTTCACTGGGGTGCTCAGTGCTACGATCCCGGTTCCTCTTCCATCACTTAAATGATCTGAGGGCAGGTCTGTCCAGCACTCTCACTGCTGAAATGCTTCCCCTTTCTAGTGACTTATAACTCTGAGGAAAGAAATTACTGTGAGCCTTTGTGGTGTGTTTCATAAATGACAAGAGTCAGCAATATCTGAAATTCCAATAAGTGTGTCCTGGGCTCCCCACACTCTGAGGCTGAACTTCCATGTTGGCATCGTGGGGAAGCCCCTGGAAACAGCCTGTGGAGAGAGACACAGTTGGATAAAGCACAGCTTCAGTTCAAGGCCCCCTTAGTCTTCCCCTCTGCAGTGGGCGTCAGCATAGACCATGAGGCCGTGGGGTCTGTTGTGGTTTCTCATGCTAGTGACTTCGGAGAAGTAGTGCAGGAGGTGAGGACAAGGAGAGAGTGTGCAAGGATAGGGAGGGGACTTTGGGTAGTGTTGTTCTGCTTGGGTTTGGTGTGCAGCCTTGTAGTCTTGCTTTGCCCTTTTTGGGTGTCTTGTTATTCAGGAGCTTCTGTGTTCACTGCACCTGCTAAGGTGGTGGTTCTCAGGCATCGCTGAGTGTGCTCATCAGAACATGGGAGTGTGTCTCCGCTCTCTGGTTATACTCAGGATGCAGAGCGTGAGCGAGATTTATAGCACAGTTAGCGGTCAGGGATGTTGCTCAGTGTCACATAACACACAGAACAGCCCTTGAGAGAATGACATATTGGCCCTAAATGTCACTAGCGCTCTGCTTGCAGGTGTTTCTTCTTTCACACTTGTGGCCCTGCTCAGCACTGCTGGGTTATACTCCACAGCTCCATGCCCAGTTCCTGCTGTCTAGACCCTGGAGAGTGACGGGTACAGACATGTTCAGGCTGGCCTTCAACTCGATTATGGAGCCCAGGCTGGCCTTGCACTCATGGTGATTTTCCTACTTCAGCCTCCCGAGTGCTGGGATTACAGGCGTGTGCCGTGACACCTGGCTCTAAAACACCTTATTTGGCTTTCAGTTATGGAAAACTGGCTTGTCTCTCTGTCACTAGGGAACATGCCTCAAGCACGTTCTTTTGTTGTCTTAGAAGCAGATTCGAGAAAAATGTCGTAGATGCTCAGGGCTCAGGAGCCTATTTGCTGGTGCACAGAGTATGTATCCATTTCACATCTTATTTCATGATGCAGTAAGTACTATGTTTTTTTGGTACAGGGAGTCGAACTCAGGACTTCACACTTGACTGGCAGGCGCTGTGCCACTGAACTATATCTCCAGCCCCCAGTTAACATCTTAATGTACCCCATCCACACCTCCACCTGTGGGCTGTAGTTCCTGTTTCTCATAGCCAACCAACAATAGGGATTTTCTAATTTGATGAGTTGCATGGATTATTAGAAAAATTTAATTTTGTGGGGGTAGGGTACCAGGAATTGAACTCAAAACTTCACCCTTGCTAGGTAGGTGCCATGCCACTGAGCTATAGCCCCAGCCCTGGAAAATTTAATTATATCTTCTCATTTTTTCTCTTTTTATGTCTCTGTTTTGTGTTCTTTTTCAATTCCTTGTATAAAACATCTGCTTCTAGCATATTTTCATATTTTTCATGATGAATTTTTTATAAAAATGTTCTTTTGTTTTTGGTATTTTATCATCAGCTGTAGAGAATGAAAATTTCTTTTCATAGTTTTTGCATGTACATGTTAATTTCATAAAATATTTTCTTTCCTGATGGAAAGAAATTAACTTTCTCTAAGTTAATTTTTGTATCTTCAAAAAGCAACCTTAACACTTGTGCCTCTTTATTTTTTGAAGATATCCTCACTGCTACAGTTTCTTATACACTAATTTTCCATGTTTTACTTTCATATTTCATATAAATTTTTTAATCTACCTAGAGTGCATATTCCAGTGTTTGTGAGGCAAAAATTAGATTCACCTGGCATATAAAATGAGCAATTTACCAACATAAAGTTATGATTTATATACTTTATTCATCCTGCCAACATCATCAAATCTCAGTTTGCTTAAAGCCAGTGTATTTTTTCCTACTTCTTATAAATTTAGTGTGTCTACTCGTTGCCTGTGTTTCAGGCATATGTGACTGTAACTTTGTAGAATGTTCCAAATAATGAGAAAGGACATATCTCTCTTCTTTACTTTTTTATTTGAAATTTGAAAAATACAATACTATCCTTTGTTTTTTGGAAGTAATTCTAGTAGATGTTTCATAAATTTGGTTATTTTACATGTATTAAGCACCTGCCTGGCAAGTGCAAGGTCCTGAGTTCGATTCCCGGTACCAAAATAAATAAATAAACAAACAAACAAACAAATTTGTACAAAGCGTTTAAAGAATTCCTAGCATAGTGCATCATGAAATCTGAATCTGTCCATGAGTCTCCTGATATTGAGATCATCTCCAGTTTTATTCCTATGTGTGATTTTTCTCCTTGGCATGTGGCAAACCTTTAAAGAATCTGTTGGGAATACTATACAATATTTTTTTAAAAGACTTTTTAAACTGTGTGTTGTGAGAGATCATTTCTAGGTGTGAATAATGTCCTTGCTTTACAGTGACAAGTGGAGATATTTGCATTAAGTTAACAACATACTGGTGGAGACTGAGTGAGGGAGCAGGTGGAGCATCCAGTTGACTCCTTTCTAAGCAGATTTCAGAAGGATTTGCAAAAATTTTAAGCAAGTTCAATCTTGTAATTAAAAGTATTCTTGATAATGTAACTTTTTCCCTAAACAGTTCCTTATAGCCAAATGGCATAGGGATATTTTTGTACTTTTGATTCTTTTTTTGGGGGGTGGCTTTTTTAGACAAAGTCTCGCTGTGCAGTTCAGGCTGGCCTTGTGGTCACTTTGTAGCCCAGGCTGGTCTCAAACTTGCAACAATCCTCCTGCCTCAGCCTCCCAAGTCCTGGGAGAGTACAGGCTTGTGCCACCATGGCTGGCATTACATTTTTGATTCTGCTAATAACAAACTACTTCCTATTTTCACTGATAATCAGCTTAATACTGGTACTTAAACAAGAGCATTTTAGAGTTCTCTGTATTTTTTGGGGGTGCTAACCTTCACATCAAAATGTCTAAATGCTATATTTTTGTATAATTTATTTTCTTAGTGTGTATCATGGAGCTTCATCGTATGGGCCTAGTTTTAATTTTTATTAAAATTATGACTTAAACTCATTATTTAATGAGAATTAAAACTGTGAGAAACTGACTTTTTCCGGTTGATCTTGCCTTTTGCAAGATATTCTTTCTATCGTTACTTTTGAAATTTGCATCTTGTTCTTTTTTTTTTTTTTTTTTTTTTTTTTTTGTCTTTTTGAGACAGGGTCTCGCTATGCAATTCAGGCTGGCCTTAAGCTCAATTTGTAGCCCAGGCTGGTCTCGAACTCGCAATGATCCTCCTGCCTCAGCCTCCCAAGTGCTGGGAGTAGAGGTGTGCGCCACCAGGCCCTGCAAAATTTTTGTTTTATTTTGTTTTTTTGTTTTTCTTCTGGTACCAGGAATCAAACTCATGACCTTGTGCTTGCCAGGCAGGCACTGTGCTGCTGAGCTAAATCCCCAGCCCCTTGCATCTTGTTCTTTTATCATTCATGCATTGTGATTTTATCCCTTTTATGTCGATCTTCTGTCATGTTTTGTGTCCTCTCTGTGTTGTCCTGTGTTAACATACAAATTTTTGTTGCATGTGACCACATACTTGAAACAATGCATATTCTTGACTTATTTGTATTTTGAAATTCATGTATTATGTCCTAATTGTAACATTTGTTAGTTTTGTTGTATATGTGCTTTATCAATTTATTAATCACATTACTGTGTGTTTCTTCATTTCAGAACTTTTGAACCGGGTGTGGTGGTGCACGCCTGTTATCCCAGCACTTGGGAGGCAGAGGCAGGAGGATCGCTGTGAGTTCCAGACCAGCCTGGGCTACAAAGTGAGCTCAAGGCCAGCCTGAACTGCATAGCGAGACTCAAAAAGACAAAAGAAAACAAAATAAAACCTATTGAAAAAGGAACTTTTGATAGTAATTAACAAGAACTTTTAGAAAAATTTGTGTCAAAATTGAAATAATGAGATCAGTTCTTTCTTTGTTTCGACTTTTTGTGGTGAGTTTCACCACAGCCCTCCTGAGGGGCCCAGTAAGGAGCAGAAACCCTGCTCACCGTGCGAGTGGTCTCCTGAGCTGTTTGGTCCTCCTTGTCCCCCACTCTGTCTTCATTTTATCCGCCAAATCAGGGTGTGCTGTGCGCAGGGACGGCGCACTGCCTCCTCTGTGGGTATCGTCTGCCTGTGTGTGGCAGCTCTCCAGCCTTTCCTCTGTCAGGTCTGTCCAGCCCAAATCCTAAACCATCTCCCAAGAGACCCTGCGCAGTCTGAAAGGAAAGGTGGAAATCCTATCGCTGTTACCCTCAGGGACAAGGGTCAGAAGAGCAATGGAAGGAGGCCTTTCCCCACAAACTCCTACCTGGGGGAGGTGAGGCTGGGGACGCGGTAAATGGCAGCACGTTGGCCTCTGCGTTTCTTCCTCCTCCTCCACCCATCTGTCCTCTCTCCTTCCCACTCTCCCTCCTTACAGTACTCTTTTTTCTTTTTATTTCCTTTTCTCATTCTTCTATTCTTTTTTTGGTCCCTTTTCTTACTCTTTCTCCTTTCATCCTCCTTTCTTCCACCTTCTGCTCTGGTGCCCCTGCCTTTTTGCTTTGCCTCCGTCGTGTCTCCCCTTCCTCCCACGTTTCTCTCTTGGTTCTCCGTGTTCCCAGTGCAAACCCTGCTAATGCAGGGAGAGCTGAGCCCCATGGGGAACGTTGGGCAAGGGACCGGGCCTTTAAGAGTAGAGGACATGTGGCCTCTGTCACAGCCAACAGTCGGCTCAGAGCCCGCAGTGAAACATGACAGACCACTCCATGAAGCTCCCCTTCCACAAGGCCGCTTTCTGAAGTGGGGAAACGAGCTGCTAAACTAGTTGCTGGAAAATTCCTCTGTCGCCCACCACCCGCAGCCACAAGAATGAATAGGAGTAAAAGGGATTTTTAACAGGGAGCAGCAAAGGGAGGAGAAGGGAAACAGGGGGCAGGGCATGCAGACAGAGGTGAAAGGAGCATGACAGCAGTGAGCTCTTTCCCCTGAGATGTGACAGTGATTAAAGCGTGGTGAGCTGCCTGGGCCTGAGAGGGTCCGAGGGCACAAGAAAGCAGGGAGCCTGGTACCAGGGACTGTCAGTGTCTTCTCTTATTCCTGATCAGTTCACTGGATCGTTTGGGATGCAAAATCGGACATTAGGCAGCTGGTCTTGTAGATTTAAAAAGAGACAGGGCATCATCCTAGAAGTAGCGTGGGAAGGGGTTTTTCTTGGATACAAAGATGTGAAGGTGTGTTTGACGTTCTTATTGTATGGACTGGATGCAGGAATTTGGCTCTGAGCTCCGGCCCTTTTCTCTGTTTTAAATTTTTGAGACCTAATCTTCCTCGGGTGCCTGCCTGGGGAGGACTTCTGATACCGTGCCCACCTCCCTCACTGCTGCGAAGACAAGCAGGTGACGTTTTGCCAGTGCAGGGGGGCGTTCTCTGATCACCATGAGTTACTGAATTTCAGAGTCCGGGTACAGTAACCACCAGTGAGAGCTGGTGGTGCACACCTTTAATCCGTGCTGCCCGGGAGCCCGAGACGGGAGCATTGCAGCACCAAGCCCGGACAATGGCGCGAGACCCTCTTTTAATACTGAGTAAATATTTTGCAGTCTTCCTCCAGTCTAACATGCATGAGGCCCTGAGTTAAGTCTTCAGTATTAAAGATAGAGAAAACTTATTCACTGAAATCTTTCAGTTTTGTAAGGTATTTTCTTGTCTCGCTAGTGGTACATGGTACAACACCTGCTCATGATGGGGCGGCAGTCAGGAGTCACTGCTCTGTCAGCAGCTGGACACCAGGGTGCACAGCCAGTGGTTACCGTGCCCTGTACTCCATGATGTTCATGAGATATTTAGTATTTTATGATGAATTTTCATGTTACATAGATTTCCCCAAATACAGATCAAGGAATGTGTAGAGTGTATTCTGTGCACTTTCGGTACATTTTATTTTCAACTTCCTTTGGATTCGTCACAATAGTTTCCTTTTAAAACTCAAGAAGCACCTGTAGATTCATGTCTTGAGTTCTCTATAAAGTCGTTTGTAGAACATGACCTTCATCAGATTGCTTGCTGTGTGGAATGCTGTACTGACCCTGTTCTCCAGAGCAGCCCAGGCAGTAAGTAGTGTAGTACTGTGCTGCAAAGGGAACAGTGCCCTGGCATTTTTCTTGTTGTTGTTAGGTAGGTTTTGTTTTTTGTTTTGTTGTTTATTTTTTGTTTGTATTGTTTTTGTTTTGCTTTGACTGTATTTTTTGATTCATATTATAAAGAAGTCCTCTGCTCTCATGAAATTCTCTTGCTCACATGATTTATATCTGTCTGACGAAAGAGATGACCTTGAGCTTTTCTTATGTATTTCAAATATGGCAAGAAACTGCAATCCCTGACATTCCCCTAAGTATGTCCTGGGCTCCCCACACTCTGAGGCTGAACTTCCATGTTGGCATCGTGGGGAAGCCCCTGGAAACAGCCTAGGGAGAGAGACACTGCTGGATAAAGCACAGCTTCAGTTCAAGGCCCCTTAGTCAGTCTTCCCCTCTCCAGTGGGCGTCAGCATACACCATGAGGCCGTGGGGTCTGTTGTGGTTTCTCATGCTAGTGACTTCTGAGAAGTAGTGCATATGGGGTGCAAGGATAGAGGATTTTGGGTAGTGTCATTCATTCTGCCTGGGTTTGGGGTGCAGAGAATTCTGGCAGCTGTTGTGGTCTTCATTGGCACATTGTGGTTCCGTGGCATTCAGGAGCTCACACGTCCTCTGCATCTGCTGTGTCGGGCATTCTCAGGCACTTCTGCCTGTGCCCGTCAGAAAACGTGCGTGTGTCTCAGCTGTCTTGTTATACTCAGGGTGGAGAGCATGAGTGAGATCGTATGGGTAGAGATCAAGGAGGTCAATCAATGTCACATAACACACAGGACAGCCCTTAAAAGGTATGCAATATTGCCCCTAAATGTCCCTTGTTTTCTGCTTGACAACATTTCTGTAGGTGTGTCTTTCCACATTTGTGGCCCTGCTCACCATTACTGAGTTATACTCCACAGCTTCATGCACAGTGTTCCTGCTGTGTGTAGACCCTGGAGAGTGACGGGTACAGACATGCGCTCTACCGCTGCGCTACACGTCCAGCTCCTGTGCATTCGTGTTTAGTGTGCCCCCGTGGGAGTATGTCAGAGGGTTCATCCTGTGTGTTCATTAATTCTCTCAGTATTGTTGTCTAGATTTCCTTCCTTCACTGTATGTCTCCTGACGGGGTCTGCACTCTATGTCTTCATAACAGTTTACTTGGTTTTCCACAGTTCTGGGCAAGCAGGCTTATCTAGTCTGTCACTAGTGAAAATGCCACCGGCACATTCTTCTGTTGCCGTAGAAGCAGATTTGAGAAAATGCCATAGCTGCTCGGGGCTCAGAAGCATCTTTGCTGATGCATAGAGTGTGCATCCGTGTAACATCTTAGTGTACCCGCGCACACTTCCGCCTGTGGGCTGTGGCTCTTATTTTCTCATAAACAACCAACATTAGCCTTTCTAATTTGATGAGTTTCTTGGATTTGTAGGAAAATTTAATTATGTCTTTTCATTTTTTCCACTTTTCATGCCTTCATTTTATAGACTCTATTTTCCTGTGCAAGGCCTTCTATGAAATACTCGCTTTTTTCTGATTCTCGTATGTGTGATGAGAAATTTTTGTGGTAAAAACTTCCTTTTGTTCCTTTGTTTTTAATCAGGTGTGGAAAATCAACATTCCTTCTCATATTTTTCCATTTGCTTGTTATTTTCATAAAGTATTTTCTTTCCCATAAAGTATTTTCTTTCCTGAGCAGTGAACCTAAGTTACTTTTCATGTTTTCAAAGTCATTTTTATATTTGTGCCTTTTCAGTTTATTTTTGAAGATATCTTCACTCCTACAGTTTCTTTTATAATACTTTTTTACAGGGATTACTTTCATGTTTTGTAAGTGTTCTAACTAGAGTGCACATTAGAATATTTGTGATGCAAAAATCAGATTCACTTGGCAAATACAATGAGCAATTTACCACCATAAAAGAATGATTTGTACATTTGATTTGTCCCGCCGTCCCTATCAAATCTGTTTGTTTAATGCAAGTGTATTCCTTGGTCCTTCTGATGAATTTAGTGTGTGTACGTGTTGTCTGAGTTTCAGGCGTAAGTGACTGTAAGTGCAGAGCATGTTCCAAATAGTTGGAAAAGATAACTCTGTTTCTTTACTCTTTTATTTGAGATTTGAAAATAGAACAGTGTCCTTTGTTTTTCAGAAGAAATTCTAGTAGATGTTTCTTAAATTTAGAGTTGTTTTACTTGTACTACAAATATAGTGTGTTAAGTGTATAACTGAAATAATTCCTGGAGTACTGCATCATCAAATCTGACCCCGTGTGCCTCTCCTGATATTCAGAACATCTGCTCCACTTTTATTTCTATGTGTGATTTTTCTCTTTGTGCATGTTGCAGAATTTGGAAGAATTTGTTGATCATAGTGTACAATAATTTTTAAAGAATTCCTAAACTCTGTGGAGTGTGAGGACATTTCTAGGTGTCAAAAGTGTCCTTGCTTAGGGTCGGGAATTTAGCTCAGCTGTGCAGTGCCTGCCTGGCAAGCATGAGGACTTAAGTTCAATTCCCAGTACCTAAAAAATTTAAAAAGTCATTTTTTTACAATGACATTTGAGGAGATATTTTCATTAACCAAAGAACATATTTGCAGAGTCTGAGTGAGGAAGCGGGTGGGGGCGTCTGGGTGATTTCTTTCAAGAAAGATTTCAGATTGTATTTTCAAAAATTTTAAGTAAGTTCAGTGTTGTAATTAAATATATTTTTGACAGTGTAGGTTTTTTTTCCCTAAAATGTTCATTATATCCACATGGTATAGCAACCTTCCTGCAGTTTTCATTTTAGCATTTTTTTTCCCTTTTTCACTAATAATCACCTCACTACTGGTCTTTAAAAATAGCCTTTAGATTTCTCTGTAGTTTTTGTGTGTACTGACCTTGAGATCAAAATGTTGAAGCGCTGTATTTACTTTTAATTTGTCTTCTGATTGTGTATCTTGTAGCTCCATCATATCCCACTGATCTTTCCTTTGCCAACATAGTCTCCCTGTTACTGCTCTCAGATTTAAGTCTTGAGTCTTCTGTCATACCTGCAGAGAGTTTAGCTCTTCCATTTCAATAGTTTGCCGTCTTGCCTGTGTTGTCCTGTGGTAACGCGTGGCTGTTGCTTCATGTGACAACATAGTGCACACGGCGAATACCCTTGACTTCTCATTTTGAAATCATTCATGTACTATTCATGTACTACGTACTAGTCGTGTCTCCACTGAGTGTAACATTTGCTAGTTTTGTGGTATATGTGTTTTATGAAGTTATTAATCACGTTACGGGTTTTTTTTTTTATTCAAAACCTTGAGGAAATAATTCACAAAATGTGGGTTTTAGAAAATATTCATCTCAAAATTGAAATAATCAGATCAGTTCTTTCTTTGTGGGTTCCTTTTGTCATGAGTTTCACCACAGCCCTCCTGAGGGGCCCAGTAAGGAGCAGAAACCCTGCTCACCGTGCGAGCTGCACAGTCCTCCTTGTCCCCCGCTGTGTCCTCACTTCGTCCGCCACCTTCCAGGTCTCTGCGCTGAGGGACAGCACACTGCCTTCTTTATGAGTGTAATCCATCTGGTTTTTGGCAAGCTCTCTGGCCTTTCCTCTGTCAGGTCCGTGCAGCCCAAATCCTGAAGCACCTCGCAGGATACTCGCAGAGTCTGACAGGAAAGGTGGAAATGCTGTCGCTTTATCCCTAGGGACAAGGATCAGAAGAGCCATGGAAGGAGGCCTTTCCCACCGGACTCGCACCTGGGGGAGGTGAGGCTGGGGACGCGGTAAATGGCAGCACGCTGGCCTCTGCGTTTCTTCCTCCTCCTCCTCCGCCCATCTGTCCTCTCTCCTCCCCACCCTCCCTGCCTTCCACATTCTGGTTTTGCTTTTTACTTTTTCTCATTTCTTTTTTGCCTCCTTTCTCTGTCCCTTCCCTTTGTTACTGTTTTTCCTAACTTTCATCCTCCTTTCCTCCACTTCGTACGTCATTGCCCTCCCTCAGGTCTCTCTGTCTCCCGCCTTGCGCTCTCCATTCGTTATCACTAGCGGCATCGCAGATACCTCTCCAAGCTCTCTGTCCATTTACTAAGTACAGATTGTCTTTTGCCAGCTTTAGTAAAGTATAACTTCCGGTTTGATTCACTCGCTTAAAACCATAGGTCACGCATAGCCGCGTCCACTTAGAGTGTCTCATTTTGCTCCCAAACAAGCCCTTCCTCCTAAGTCTCCTGTTTCCCCAACCCGTAGAAATGACCGATCTCCCATGTGCTTCCGCCCTGGCCGTTCCGCGTAGGTGGGTAATTCAGCACAGCTTCTGTGTCTGACTTGTTTGCTGACATTTCCAAGATGGATTTCCACTGTGGCGTTTATGAGAAAAATGGTTAATTTTTCTGAATGAATAATATGGAAAGCTTACATTTTTGTTTAGTCATCCATTTGTGGACATTTCGGTCATTTCTACCTTTCAGGTTTCGTGAACACTGAGTTGAAGTGTTGCCGTAAGGTGCGCTCCAGCCTGGTAAATGTGTCAGGTCACCAAAGCGGTTAGGTAGAAGTTTATGAAAGAAAAGCTCCTGAGAAGAGAAAGCTTGAAAGTGGGTTGCAACTGATAGTATAGGCTTTTTTTATACAGTACAGTCTAGGGGTTTTTATACAGTGAAATCACCTCAGGTGAAGCTAAATTCAACTGTTGTGTTGCAAGTGCAGTTGCTTAGTTAATACTGATCTGAAACTGAAACACCGCACTTTCCAAGGGTTCCGGGCACCTTCCTCCCACCGTGCTTTTCGCCATCCTCTTTGTGTCTTAATTCCCAGGGCATCATGGCCTGAATCTGGGAGTCATCAAATCTTCTCCTTTATGCTGTGGGTCTGGGCTGTTCTGCCCCAGTAACAGGAGGTGGGTGCGACACCCACCGTTGCCAGATTTAATCCGCGTTTGGAATACAGGGTCTCACACTCACCAGTTGTGACCTCAGTCCTGATCCTCATTGTGATGACAGTAAATTCCTGTATTTCTAACTACTTTTTTCACACGTAAAAGTCATTGTTCGGTGTTGATATGGCAGAAAATCTAAAACAAATTGAACATTACTGGTCGTGAGTTGCACTGTCTGAGGAATCATCATGCTTGCTAAAAGTCATTGTTAAATCCACATCATTGAAAGCAATAAAAATAAGAGAAAGTTTCCATTGGTGTGTTTAGAATGCCAAGAAGGAGGAATTACTCATTTTTGAAGAAGAAAATGGAGTCATCTTTCAAATGACAACTTTTCGAAGGCGACTGCATGCTAACCAGTAACGGATGCTCTAGTTAAAGTGGATGGTCCTCATGTAACCTCTCTAGGTATGAGTGAAAAGAGACATGGGTCCCATCTCTCGCATAACCCTTACAGTCTTAGATAGTTTGTAGACATTTTTTAAATCACAAAATGCTTATTGAGGTAACTTTTCATAAAGGAGCACTGCTGCAGTGTTTAAGAACCAATGTCTGTTTAGCCTTCCCATCAGTTGTTAGTTATAAAAGGGTTTTTTGGTCGGGGAGGAGTAAAGAAGGGGTGGAATGTGGGAAAAGAGGCCGGTGGAGTGTGGCCAAGTCAGGCCTTGAACTGGAAAAGATGTACCTTGAGCTCAAAATATTTTAGTTTGTCAATGAACAAAGTGTCTTATGCTGGCTAGGATTGGATACCAGTAAAATATCAGAGAACTAAAGGAAAAAGGAATTTTAGAAATGTTAGATTAGTAAGCCTTTTGTCACCGAGTTGTATAAACATCCATGGGTGAAATTGGAACTTAGAAAATTTTGTCTGCCCTTGTGGTGTGTTAAGGGATTAAGGGAAAAGCATTCTGTCATTGGATGGGTGCTTTGCTTGAGTCCAGGACACGTGCTCCCCTCTATATCCATTTGAAAAATGAGTAGTAGTATTAATAGTAGTGGTAGTAGTAAGTTTTAAGAGGGCCTCACAGTGTGACACAAGGTGAGGGTTTACCTCGTGATCCTGCTTTGTTTGTGACAGTGGCGTGGCTGCAGGTGTGGATCATCAAGCTCTTCTCCGGTGGGGTTTTAAAAATCGTGTCTCCTTGCCAAGCTCAGAGTCTTTGGTTAAATTAAACAGCATCAACTGTGTATTCATTTTCATGTCCAGGATGGTGTAACATTTGCCAGTTGAGAGTATGTGATGCCTTGTGTGAAAAAAGTCCTTGAATTCTTCTGGCGGTGTATGTCTGTGAAGTTTAGATTAGTTTTGTATGTGTAGTGCCATTTTTTAAGCATGATATTTCCCCGATTCTGGCATTGGAATGTTAAAGCTGTCACAAGTTTTTGAACTGCACAAATGTCTTTTTACTATAAGCCTCTTTGAGACAGTTGTCTTCATTTGTGTCAACAGGAAGGGTCTGTGCCATCCCGATATCTTCTGAATAGTGACTCACGGTGAAACACATCGTGTGCTTCCGCCTGAAATCTGCTTTTGGAGCTGTGCGCACCGAGACTGCGATCTCAGTCGTCAGAATCGTGGCAGCTGTGGGTGCTGCGAGTGTGCAGCTTGGGCCAGCTAGAGCGAGTTCCTTTTGGAGACTCGTTTGGTGCTTAGCTAACAACATACCTGGGTTCAGAACAGAAATTGGGGAAAGAAATAGGTCAGGATTCAAATGACTGTGGGTGAGTGTTGCTCTCTGCTCAGGATAAGGCCTACGTAATTAAAGCAGTTTTACCCTGGGAGGATGTTGAAGCGGGCTGGGTGGGATCCCAGATTCAGATTTCCTTGTTTCTCATGTCTGGCTCACACACTATCTGGGGTGAGACCCCCCGGGCTGCGTGGTCAGAGTGAGGGTGATGTGTAAGCTCAGGATGTGTTTAGCTTCTCTGTGTGGGTTACCCGTAGACCTGCAGTGAGACACGCTTCTCCCTGGCCTGCATCCGTTACTTCCCTGTCTTTGGATATGTTAGGATCTTCGATGTTGCTCTGTTGATTTATCTTCGAAAGTGTTTCTTGTAATTTTGAGAAGACTGTTTCTTCTGCACTGGTTAGAGGAAGCAAATGAACTATTAACTAATATTCAGTGAGACTACTGCTCCATCTTGGTTGAAGTATATCATGATTTTTGCGTTCTTGTTCCATTAATTATAGCTAGAAGTATTTTCATCTTCCAAAACATTCACAACGCTGAATTTCTCTTCAATTTCAATGTTTTTGCATCTCATTTGATGCTTTGCTAAGTAAAATATTTATTAAGCAGTATTAGTTCTTCAAGAACTGCGTTTTATATGATCATTTGATTATGACATCCTTATTTTCTTGTAGGTACAGATTGAGTACTGTCAGACTCATAGATTAGGCAAATTCTATTTAATCAGTGCTACACTGGTTTATATTTATGAATAACATTCCCTTTTCCTCGTATTTTCCTTTATGTATCTTATATTTGTGAGATTTGAAAAACATTTATATTTTCATTTACAGATGAAAATTTAATATACTTACAATTTAAAGCCTGATGTTTTGAAAAATTTATACATATTGGATGTAAAACTGTCAGATTGTTTCAAAATTCCATCATTTTTAAGTATATATATATTTTTTTTTTTCTAATTTTTTTTTTTTAATTTTTTGACTTTTTGAGACAGGGTCTCACGATGCAGTTCAGGCTGACTTTCTAGCCCAGGCTGGTCTCGGAAGTCACAACGATCCTCCTGCCTCAGCCTCCCGAGTGCTGGGACTACAGGCGCGCGCCACCACACCTGGCTTGTTAGTATACTGAATTTTTGTGCAGCTTTTTTGTTTTGGTTTCTGTTGTTTTATTTGTTCTGTTTCTAATAATTATGGATTTTCTCTCTGTCTTTGTTTTAATTGCATTTTATGTGGCTGAACTTTCTGTTGTCTCTTACGATGTTCAGTAGGATTTTGGCCTAGCATTTTCTACTTTTCCAGGGTGAGGCATATGTATTTACTACTAATCCAAACCCCTCTTTGAAATGTCGTGTTGTTTCAGGGACAGTCATGCACCCTGGTGTTGGGGACCGTGAATTATGAAGGGACACGTTCTCTGTGTGTGCCCCGCTTTGCCCTGCCTTGTGGGCCGGTCTTGGAATGCAGAAAGCCTGCATCCTCCGGGTCAGCACTGAGCTCTGGATGGTCAGCGAGGCTGGGAAGCTTGCAGAGCAGGATGAGGTCTGCTGAGGACAGTAGAGGGTAAGCTAGAACCCAAGGGTGGGATGACTCCTAACTTGTTTCCTTTATGATGCTAAACTTGCCCTTTCGACCTCTACTTCTGTGTTGCTCTAGGAGAAGCACCGTCCCCGCCCCCGCACTGGCGCGTGGGATGGCGGCCAGCTGGAGAGTCTGGGTCTTTGTTCCCAGAGAACACTGGTCCTCCCAGGCCCTGCTTCCTTGCAGTGTTTGTGTCTTGCTCCTCACCTTTCTCACCATTACGCCGTAACTCTGGGCAGGAGATTGGGGACTCACTGCAGGGCTCCCCTTAACTGGCACTGTGGAAGGGTCTCCGATACCTTGGGATACTCAGTGTTTCCTGTCCTGTGCACAATTCATGTCACCCATATTCCGGAACAGCAGTGCTAAGAATCTAGTAGGTTGTTGGTGTTGTCAATTTTAACATAACTTGTTGGTTATAGAACAGAATCTGTGGCAATAGATTCATTTATTCTCTGCATTTGGACAACTTCTGCGTAGCCTTTTCATAAGGTCTGCATCTTTACTAGGGTTTCATCCAAGTCCCATTTTGTTGCCTTTAGGTTCTTTGTCTCTGGATGCCATCACTTTTTGCACAACTAAGGTAACTGCCTGATTCTCTTTGTCATTATTCTGTCTATGTAATTATTCACTGCCCATTTTGAGATCTCTTTTGCATAACTTATGTGATTCCTTCCTGAGCCATATTTTCCTCTTCCCCGTGGTTTTGTCGCTGTTGTTTATTGTTCATGGGTGAACATCTGAGTAGTCTCCTGAGGTAAATGTCAGCATCACATCATCCTTGAGTAGCAGTTAGGGAGGAAGATTGGAGTAGCTGGAGTTGGGTGCCTCACTGCCTGTAAAGTTTTTGTGTGTAGAAATGTCCCCGGGGTGCAGGCTGTGCAGAAGTTCTTTCTTTCAGTCAGAATTTATTAAACCCAGGCGTGGTGGCACACACCTGTAATCCCAGCATTCGGGAGGCTGAGGCAGGAGAATCATTGCAAGTTCGAGACCAACCTGGCCAACAAAGTGAGGCTCAAGGCCAACTTGAACTGCATAGCCAGACCCTGTTGCAAAAAGACAAACAAACAAACAAAAAAAGAACTTATTACAACACCAGCATTTTCAAATTGTTTGCTTTTTCCCACCCCATTGTCGGAAACATGAAACAATTTCTTCCTGACGCTCACTGTGAAATCCTGGCAATACTTCATGGGGTAAAAGGGAGTCATTTTTAGGTCCTATGAACTGGCCCCAGGCACTGCAATACAGCAGTATTGCAGTGCTCAGCAATACAGCACCTTCTCAGCAATACAGCACCTATATCCAGTAGCTCAGCAATACAGCACCTTCTCGGCAAGTGTGAGTCCCTGGGTTTGATTCTGGTTCCAAAACTAAGCACTGGCCCAAGGGCTTTTCACCTCTCAGAATTTCATTCTTGCTTAAATCTCTTTTATTGGGACATTGAAACTTCACATAGCTGTTTTCTGCTCCTGATTTTCTGTCAAAAGAATTTAGACTTGTGTTAACTGCGCCCTCATTTTTGCAGTTTGAAGAAAATGGGCGTGTTTAATCCTTGTGGGTTTTGAGTTTTTGGCTTTGTTGTTTAGAAGAGAACCGCGCTGTGTGTGTCACTCTAGGTGAACTGGAAGGCTGATCTTTTGATGTTGGGGGCGGTAGTTGCCCTGTCCTCCCTTCCCTGCGTCCATTTGAAGGCAGCGCGGTCACACGCCGGGTGACCTCGTAGCCCCCGGTGGGGGAATGCGGGGCTCGGCGCTCCTGCCCACGAGCCCGGGCGCCGTGTGAGCTGGCGAGCGTGTGCAGGCGAGCGTGCGCAGCCCCGCCTCCCCTCCCGCACCCTCCCAGAGCTGCATTGGTGCTGCCTGTGCCCAGGCGCTCAGCTTCCGCACTGATCATGAGCCTCAGTCCCACCCGCGGCAACTTGGCAGCTGTGCCAGGTGAGGACGGGAGCCCCGAGACCGGCCTCATTACGTGGGCACCAGGGGCCGGTGTAGGAGACTGCACGGCAAGAGCAGCACAGACAGCAGAGCGGGTGAAGTCAGCACAGCACAGGTTTTCACGCCTGTGTGCCCCTGGGCCGGGCGGCCTCGCGGGCACCCTGGCTGCTGGCTGGGTTTTCCTGGGGTGGAGGCACGCCGCTGAAACTCCGAAACGCACTGCGCATCCCGACCCTGAAAGACCCTGACGGCCAGCTTCCACCCTGCTGTGGGGTTGAGGTCCGCCTCCCAGCGCTGGTGGCATTTTTCAAGCGTCTGGAGCTGACTGAGGAGGGAAGTGCCTCCTGAAGGCCAGTTGGCCTCCGGGGCCTCTGGGCCTCGGGCCACAGAACGTCTGAGGGCTGCAGCCAACCCAGGCGGGTTTTCATCTTCTGTCTGGGGTGTCTCGTCAAGCCTATCAGGACCGATGCCCTGTGTGCTGCCTTCTGTGGAGCTCCTCAGCCAAGCAGGGGACCCGACGGTTTCGGCCCCCCAGCAGCGGGTTGTGCGTTCCGATCCAGCCAGTTGGAGCCCCAGATCGGGTGGTTCAGGGCACGGTCGCAGAGCGCTCCCGAGGATGCAGCACAGGGCAGCCGTGGTCGTCTGCAAATCCTAAAACCTAACACACCCCCGTTCCTCAGGCAGGACGTTAGGAGAGAGTAAGGTTTATGCCGTCCCACCTGCGGTCCTGAGGTGGATGAGGTATCGGGCTGCATCTCGAACGTATCCGGTGTGTCTGAAAGGGAGCACCGCGCTGACGGATCCGAGGGAGGCTGCACAGGAGCGTTCCCTCCTCTCCCGCCCGCGCTCACGGTGGGAGTTGGGGAGCAGTGACGGGAAGAGGCAGAGCTGCAGCCTGGAGCAGGTCTGAGGCGGAGTTTGGGGAGGGGATGGAGGAGGGGGTCAGGTTCAGAGGAAGTGCAGGACAGGTGGAGGGGATCGCTGTCAGCCGGGTGGGGGATCTAGAGCAGGGGAGGAAGTGGCTGCAGCCGCCCTGCAGGGAGCTCCTCGGCGGTGCGGGGCTCTGGCCGCTGGGGCTGTGGGAGGTCGCCCGGGTACAGTAAAATCAGGTGGGTCCATCGTCAGGGAGAAGTCGGCGTTGGGGGGAACCGGAGGGGGCGCGGGAAGGAGGGAGAGAGAAGGATCTCAGGGATCGCATGCCGAGCGCAGGGGGGAAACTGCCCAGGGTGAACAGTGCCTGCACGTGAGGCGCCGCAGGCCGCTTCCCCGGCCTGTGGCAGCAGTTGTCCAGATCTCGCAGGACGGAGAGAGCAGAAGTGCATGCTCTGGCCGCTCGGTGTCCTTGTCTACCTTGTATTGTGGACGTGCTGTGGTACCAAAAGTTCAGGTGCTTTTCTGTCACATTTGCAGATGTTTTGGGGAGTGAAAGAAAATTTTCAATTTTTTGTTTAGTATTACTGCCAGTTAAGTTTGCAAAGTACTGGTGATTGGCACATTGCACATACATTTTCATCCTATGCATCCGCTGTTCCTCTCCCTTATGCCACCGTTCAGGTCTCTGACCCATAGGGTGTTATGGGTTCCTTAATCTGATGGCGTTTTGTACTACAAACTGTCATGTTTTCATTAGCGTTCCAAATTATCATTCATCAGTTTTGCTTAATGTTCAACGAAGGCTGTGTGTATGAAAGCAGGTAGAAGTGTAAAAGTGCTGTCGAAAGAGAGTCAGCGGGAGTCAATTCCCTAAATAACAAATTGAGAAAAATGATATTTTCTGACCCCTCACAGTAATTCTTAGGTATTTGCCTAGCTTACATTTTTCACTTGGATTCTAACATCCGGCCCTTGTCTGACCCGTGCTTTAGTGACTTGATACAAGTAAAACTGGGATTAACCAGCGGGAGAAGCAGAGTTCCCATTCTGCTGTTGCTTTAGCACTGAACTCCGGTGTAGCGTCACCCTTCCTGTGAGACAAGTGCAGATGGGTGGAGAACACATGTTTGATGACCAAAGTAAACTTTTGGAAAACACAGCCTTACATGAGCTTTTATGAGCTGAGATATTTCATGTTGTGACTCTCACTCTTTCTCCTGGAAATGCGTGTCTGGTGATGTAGGAGGCCGTGACCTTCGAGGATGTGGCTGTGAACTTCTGCAGGGAGGAGTGGGCTTTGCTGGATCCATCCCAGAAGGAGCTCTACAGAGATGTGATGTGGGAAACCGTTAGGAACCTGGCTGCCGTCGGTAAGGACGACGCCGTTCTCTCATTTATGCACCCAGAGAGCATTGGCTGGAGCTCACCAGCAGTTTCTTTAGTGGGAGGGTGTAAATGTAATGAGGCATCTTCCAGGCACGGTCCGTTTTACCATGAGTCCAACTGCAATCTACTGATTTTCATACAAGTAATATTTCACATTAGTAATTGTTACATTTCTGGTTCTGCACTTCAGGAAGAAACCCAGGTGAGCAGAAAGTTCAAGATGGGTACAGAAATTGCAGGAAAACTCTAAGGTAATTATGAGAAGAAAGTTCCTCAAGTGTCAGAGCGTGAAACCCAATCGAACTGCACAAACAGGACCATGTCCAGGTTGCTTTAACCTCACATTTCTCCAAGGATTTACACACATCTAGTACCTGTGATGTGCAATGACATATTTGAAACATTCCAGTATGTCAAATGTATGTCATAATGATATTATTCAAAAAAGTAACATTTTCGATTGAATATAAAATAACAGACAACCAGTTGTGCTGGCACCTGCCTGTAATCCTAACATTCGGGAGGCTGAGGCAAGGAAACTGCCACAAGTTCCTGCTCAGCCGGGGCCACATACTGAGTTCCAAGCCAGCGTCAATTTTTGAGAGAGACCAGGTCTCCAAAAAAAGTACAAATAAATTATGTTCCATGCTCAGTATTACGGATATATTGAATGAAATTGCATTTAGCCTTTGAGGACCGGTGTATATGAACCAAATACTGAGAGCTAACTTCTAATTATATATACAAGTGTTTTTGAAAGACCACCTTCATATCAAACAAAGTATATGTGATATTATATGTAATCCAATGTGATATACACATTCAGTGTTTGAAAAATTGCAAAGGTGGATGTATTCAAAACCCAAATGAATGCCACTGTTCTGATCACATTTCTTTGCAAGCAGACCTCCAAAGCACACCGACTGTCCGTGTTCCAAAATAGTAGAAGGTACAGCTGCATGTCGTCGTTGGGACTGTCAGTGTGGTGTACCATCTATGCACATGTGCATAGTGATTCCACAGGAAACGGAAAATTAGAAATTGCATCTTGTAATCATATTACAGGGGTCCATAAGTGCTCCTTCGTACCTGCATGATTAGCAAAGCTAAGCTCTGCAAAAAGCCTCAGTGCCCATTTATAGATGAATCGATGAAGGAACTGTGAGATAGCCTGTTCATAAAGAGGCTCGCTGGGGACCCTAGAACCCTGGCGAGCTCAGGCAGAGATCATGAATTCCTGCTCAGCCTGGGCAACGTAAGGATTACTGACCCCCTCCACATAAAATCCAAGAATCCCTTGGGGTATGTCAGTGCCAGCATTCTGGTTCAATTTCCAGCGCTGAAATCACGTGGTATGTACACATAATGGGGTAGTTCTCATCCACAGAGGAACAAAGTGATGTCATTTGCTGAAATATGGATGGCGCTAGCATGTATACAGTTAGATTAAATAAGTCGGAAATTTCAATCTCCTCAGTTGTATTTCACATGAGAATCCGCAGCATTCGTGCAGGAGTAAATAGAGGAGAGACGGAAAAGAGACAGGCAGACACTCTGGAGTGGGGGAAGGGGCTCAGTGGACGGAGAGGGGTGGGGTCATGGAGCAAAAGTTACCAAAACATGTCAACATATTGTACGTGTCTCATCAACAGGTGTTCCAGTTCCTCAGGATGAAAGCAAATATTGTGTATTACAAGCATGTCAGTTGCAAACTCCCTAATAAATCCTATGGCTTGGCCAAAAGCTGCTTCCCAGGCATCATTCAGAATGTGCAGTAAATTGATGATTAAATATTATCATGGGACATCAAAGTAGATCTCCTCATGATAAATCATTATCAAAAAGACACCTTTTTTTTGTCTTTTTGAGAGAGGGTCTCACTATGCAGTTCAGGCTGGCCTCGCACTCACTTTATAGCCCAGGCTGGCCCCAAACTCGCAGCGATTGTCCTGCCTCAGCCTCCCAACTGCTGGATTACAGGTGTGTGCCACCACGCCCGGCCCAAAAAGACACTTTTAAATGTGATTGGTTGTTTTGTTTCTTTTGCCTTTTACAGACGTGAAGAGGTAGAGAGATCATCTGAATATAAATTACGGTATCAGCGTGAAGAAATGGTTGCTTTGACTCCAGGTACAGATGTGCACAGGACAGCTGGTAGAAAACCAGGTGAAGGCCTTTCGTCTGGAAGGCCCCTGGCAGGTCATTCAGCAGCAGATGGACCCGTCGTGGCTAACAGTGTGCTCGAACCATATGAGCAGCAGGGGTTTCAAGAGAAGCTCTCTTCCTGTGATAAACATGGCAAAGCCTGCCCAGAACTGCAGTCCTTTCAGAAACAGGCAAACACGAGTCCTGGGGAGAAACTCCAAGAATACGCGCCATGTGTGAAATCCTCCTCTGATTGCGCTGAAGAAAGTACCATTGAAGAGAAGCCACTTGTATATAAGCAAGATTTGAAATCATTCATTACATGCAATGATGTTCAAATTGGGGAAAGAAGTTGTAGTGACGTGAATACGCATATATGTGTACCACATGCAAAAGATTTTAATTCTCACCATGATTTTCAGACACATGAAGGCACTCACACTGGAGGAAAAATCTACACGTGTAACCACTGTGACGAATCCTTGGCTAACAATTCATTTGGTAACTGTGAAGGAACTCACACAAGGGAGAAGCTCTACATATGTACGCAGTGTGACAAACCTTTCAGCACAACTGTTAGTTGTCAAAAGCGTGAACGGCCTCGTGCTGGGGAGAGACCCTATGTACGTAAGAAATATGGGGAAGGTTTTCGCAGACAAGGTAGCCGTCAAGAACATGAAGGAACCCACAGTGGAGAGAAACACTACGTATGTCAGCAGTGCGGGAAAGGTTTCGCATCACACAGAAACTGCCAAAGACACACACAGACTCACTCTGAGGAGAAGCCGTACGTATGTCAGCAGTGCGGGAAAGGGTTCCACACCCACAGTAACTGTCAAGTACACGAAAGGACTCACACTGGGGAGAAGCCCTATGCATGTAAGCAGTGTGGGAAAGCCTTCAGCACACGGGGTAATTGTCAAACACATGAAAGAAGTCACACTGGGGAGAGACCCTATGTATGTCAGCAATGTGGGAAAGCTTTCAGCATACGTGGTGCTTGTCAAATACATGAAAGAATACACACTGGGGAGAGACCCTATGTATGTAAGCAATGTGGGAAAGCCTTCAGCACACACACAGAGCGTAAAAGACATCTGTGGACTCACACTGGGAAGAAACCCTACATATGTAAGCAGTGTGGGAAAGCCTTCAGCACACGGGGTAATTGTCAAAACCACGAACAGACTCACAATGCAGAGAAACCCTTTTTATGTAACCAATGTGGGAAAGCTTTCAGCAGACAATATACTTGTCAAGAACATGAAAGAACCCACAGTGGGCAGAAACCCTATGTATGTAAGCAGTGTGGGAAAGCTTTCAGCATTAAAAGTAGTTGGCGTGTACACGAAAGGAATCACACGGGGGGAAAGCCCTACATGTGTAAGCAGTGTGGGAAAGGTTTCAGCACACTCAGAGATTGTCAGGAACATGAGCGGACTCACACTGGGGAGAAACCTTACGTATGTACACAGTGTGGGAAAGTTTTTAGCTCAAAAAGTTATTGTCAGGTACATGAAAGGACTCACAGTGGGGAGAAACCCTATGTGTGTAAGCAGTGTGGCAAGGCTTTCAGCACACACAGGAATTGTCAACTGCATGAAAGGACACACACCGGGGAGAGACCTTATATGTGTAAACAGTGTGGGAAAGCCTTCAGTAGACAATATACTTGTCAAGTCCATGAAAGAACCCACACAGGGGAGAAACCCTATGTGTGTAAACAGTGTGGGAAAGCCTTCAGCACAAAAAGTTATTGTCTAGTACATGAAAGGACTCACACCGGGGAGAAACCCTATGTATGTAAGCAGTGTGGCAAAGCTTTCACCAGACTATATACTTGTCACCTGCATGAAAGAAATCACACTGGGAAGAAACTGTATGCAAGCGGTGCGCGAAAACTCTCAGCAGGCAAGATACCTGACAACTACGTGAAAGAAGTCACCCTCATGAGAAACCCTGTGTATGTGAGCAGTGTGGGAAAGCTCCCAGTACCCACGGTCATTGTCATAGGCGTGAAGGAGCACACGCTGTAGAATGCTGCCTATGTAAGCAATGTGGGAATGCGTGCCGTGTACGGCAGTGTCATCAAATACAGGAAAGAAATTCTGCTGGGGCAAAAGACTGAACAATAAGCAGAAGTCTTGTACAGCACTAAGTGTCATACACGGAAAAGAGGGAGTGAAATACCTGGATATAGGAAGTGACTTACACTGACATTACTTAGCCTGTCAGGAACCTTTCCAGTAAACCTGTGCAAATAATGACAAAGTATGTGATGCCCTTAACATCAGAAAACATACAAATGTATACGTGTTACTGCAAATATAGAACATGAGAAATCTTCATCTTTACATGACTTTTTTATGAAACACGGCCTTGAACAGTGGAGAGTTCATGTCATTGTGTATTACGTGGGAATACCTGTAGTCATTTTGGTAAATTCAGATGGCAGCTAAACACAGTATTGTGGAAAGCCAGTAACAGAAGGGGTGTGCACAGGTCCTCAGTTGTCCTGCATGCATGAAGGAACATGCCACCAAATCCCTCCGAGTGTACTAAGTTTTTGGTTATATTTTTCTAATCGTTTTATTGTTTCTCATGTAGTGTACGTCTAAAAAGTAAGTTGAATAAACATGAGATGTCAGTTATTTCTCCAGGAAATACACAACCAGAGGAGATATCCCAAAGTATAAATACTGTAAAGAGCATGAAAGTGGATCACTTAAATATCATTTAGTTTTAAGAATGTGCTCACATCTCTACATTCTTCTAAGTAGGAGCACAGGACTTTAATATTGTCTCAAATTTGATAATTTATTTTGCACTGTTAGATCCAATCTTGGTAGTCTTATTTTCTAGGTCACTTTCGTTTCTTTTATTTTCTTTTGAATTTAGAAATTGTGGGATAATGAGTCCAAAACTGAAATTTCCTTAATTATTGTCCTTTTTCTACTAGCTTCTACTTAAAATTTTGCTGTGTACAGACCATTATTCTACCAAGAATTTTTTAATTGGATGTCATATTTTATAATTTCATTACTAATTTTGTACATATATTTAAAAGTTTACCTGTTTCCAATGAGTAAACTAGAAAATTTCAACATTCTAAGAGAACATCTATATAAATCCTCATGTAATTACACATTATAAGCAGCACATAATTTTGCATTTTTCTCTGCATCAAAGTCATTTTCATGTGTATACAATATTTTTTATCATTTAATTTCACTTTTTATGCTCATAATGCCATGGCTTCTATTGGTGGTAAATTTTCAATCAGCCATGCCAGAACATTGTGTATTTTTGTGAGTCCCCCATTGTCAGTAGCCGTGCCATATAATTTCTCAAAGAAGATGGACTGTCTTATAATCATTAATCTCCACAAGCTATAAATGTTGATAGGTTTTGTCAGCAGAATGTTCTCAGAGGAATTTCTGACGCTGTTGAAGTTTATTTTTTTTATTTATGTCTTGGTTACTTTTTTCTCGCTGCTGGGACAAAATACCTGACGCCCAAAATTAAGGAAGGAAAGGTTTATTTCGCTTACAGTTCGTGGAAGTTTCAATTCGTACTTGGCGATTATAAGGCAGAGTGGCACGTGGCAGAGGGCTGCATCTCAGGGCGGCAGCCACAGCTAAACTGCCACCACACACACACCACGGTGGAATCCGGGAGGAATCTCCCCAAGCAGCTTCCTCCTCTCCCTTACATATGCAAACTATCCACCCCAGGGCAGGTGTAGCTCTCACACCCATATTCAAACGCTAATAGCCTGCCCCAGGGCCACAGGAGGCTTGGGGGGGGACACACAGATATAAACCATAACTATTTATTTATTTTTTTGGTTTTTTTTCCAGTAAGAGAAATCGAACTCACAACCTTGCACTTGCCAGGCAGGCGCTGTTCTGCTGAGCTAAATCCCCAGTCCCTGAAATTTATTTTGATCAGGTGGTTTCTACTTTTGTAGTGAAGCAGCCTTTATTGTTTTGATTCTGCAAATACCATTTGTGCTTTGGAAATCAATTTTTGTTTAAACTGGAAGCTCAAACCAGAAAAAAGGAACTGGGAAACTTTTGTGATTCATTTGTGTTGTCCTTTATTACCTTTAGAGATAAGTGTACAGTGGTTTTTTCTCATCGTAAGTACCACTCTGTGATGATTGAAGGAAGAGACGTCACTTCCACCACGTAAGACTTGTGTAAGCTGTCAGTGAGACCATCTGGCACCCTTGACTTACTTTGCCTCCTTATTTCCTAGGACTGCAGTGCTTTGTGAAATATTCTGCATTGTTTTGTCGTTAAATTCAGTAGCTGCTAAGTCTACCATGAGATTGTATTCCAGTAACGCATGGTCAAAGCATAAGTGACAAATGCAGTAAATATTCTTAATATTGTAAACACTTTACCTCATCCTAAATTAATTATTCTTAGACAATTAAATTAGCCATCAGCTAAGCAATATAAAACTTTATTTATTTATATTGCTTTTTTGGAGTCACTGTCTCACCATGTAGGCCAGGCTGGCCCTGAACTCATGGCAGTCCTCACCTCCCAAGTGCAGGTATTACAGGCGTTCACCACCACACCTGGAAAAGTCTATGTCAATTTTACAATGAAGTATGAAGTGTCTCATGCATTATGAACTGTATGACGTTGCAGAATATAATATTAGCTTTTATATGCTTGAACATGCAGCTGTTTTTAGTACAGCTCAGTTGTTTTTGGTTTTTTTTGTTTGTTTCGTTTTTGTTTTTTGGAGACAGGGCCTTGCTATGCAGTTCAGGCTGGCCTTCAGCTCACTTTGTAGCCCAGGCTGGTCTCGAACTCACAGCGAGTCTCCTGCCTCAGCCTCCTGAGTGCTAGGATTACAGGCATGTGCCAGTATGCCCAGCCTTCATTTCTAATTCTTCCCATCATCAGGAAATTGCACGATGAATACTGCTATTCCAGCCAGATGGAAAGTGAGACTAGAGGTCATTTTATCCTGAGCATATTTATTTGATATCATTTTAGCATTAAAAAATCTTGCTGGTAGTTGATGGAAAGGAGCATAGGGAATGGGAAAAAAGGATCAAGCTATGGCATATTCGGGTGCAAATTCCCTATGATGAATGTGATCATTATCCCTAAAGTGTAATAATAAACATAACTAAAAACCCGTGCACCTCAGTGGAACGTGTGTCAAAACAAAATACAAAAGTTGTAGCTTAGTGCACTAACATTCTGGGGTAAACCCGCTGTTTTATCTGTGAGACCTAACGGCACATGCCTGTAATCCTAGCACGAGGGAGGCTGAGGCAGGAGCGTCGGCGTGACTTCTAAACCATCCTGGGCTCCCTAGTGAGTTCCAGCTGTCTATAAAGGAAAAACAACTTGTGTTTTGTTGAGCAACAGTAATACTCAGTGCTTAGTTTTTTTCTTCAGTTCTCTGTTTTGATGTACTCACTACTTACATGATTCATGTTTACTACTTCATTTCATCATGGATTCTTGTCTAAGTTTCCCCTTCAGTCTTACTAAAAATGTCAGCACAGAGAACACTGGTCTTCACCAGAACTGCAAGGCTCGTAGTGGTTATTTCTGCCATGGTGGTGGGCTCATGTTGGCACGTGTCCTCCTCATTTCCGACATGAGATTTGAATGCACTGCATTTGATTAATGATTGTATGCATCTTAGACACACTGAAGTCAAGCATGCCAAGACGTCTAGTGGAACGGCTACGCCAGGCTGGGTGAGCAGGTTATGGTTGTAAGTGTCCACATTAGGAAACAGAATGAGTCCCCGTAAATAACCTAATCATGCCCATCTAGATCCTAGACAAACCACGACACCACAGATACATAGTACATGGAAGGAAAGTAGAAAGATCACAGCAGAAATCAATAAAATGGGACCTATGAACTAGCACAAAAACAGGATAGATGCGGAAATAGCCTTTGAGAAAATCCAGTGTTAACTTATGATTTCCAAAAATAGTTATCATGGCTGAACAGAGGAGGAGCTTCCTTCTACGACTCAGAGAAACTCAGTTAACAGGTAAGTGGAAGGAAGGAGTGGGACATCCGGGAACCAAAATTACCTGAAGTAAGAGGTAACAGATCAAGCAAAGTATAGGCAAAGGCCTTAGTGAGATGGCCAGCCCGCCCTCCCAGCTGCTGGGGGGTCGCCAGGTTGTGGGCGGTGGCCTGCCGTCCTAGGAAGCTGAGAAGAAAATTTTAAAGTGGATGGGCTAAAAAGAGTGTGGCTGAGTGAAGGCACGGCAGATAGACTTGGGCTATGAGATACTGCCTCTTACGCCTTCCTCCAAAGAGAGGGTGCTACAGCCCAGCGGTAAGTTCTGCAGCACACACAGGAGTGTGTAAACTGCTTCCTCCCTGGTCATCTTTCTTCTTTCCCTTTTGTGTGCTAGAGCGCTAACGAACCTGTACAGACTAGATTAAAACCTCCAGGCGTGCATAGTAAATGGCTCAGCTAACACTTGTCCCGTGACCTGTGGTTAGAGAGGTTTGGGGAGGTAAACAGCCTTGTACGATGGGACCGCACAGCGCAGGGCTGTCCCCACTCTAGGAGCAGGAGCAGAAAGGCACCCCGCCCCACCTTGCCCAACAAGAAGGTACAGACTAGGGCCTGGGGATTTAGCTCAGTGGCACAGCGCCTGCCTGGCAAGCGCAAGGTCGTGAGTTCGATTCCCGGTACCGGAAAAAAAAAAAGGCACAGACTACAGTGGTGGCAGTGGATGTTGCAAATCAATGTCAGACTTGGGATACAAGATGCTCTGCCTCGTACGCCTTCCTCCAGAGAGGGTGCTGCAGCCCAGCGGTGACTTCCACAGCACACAGGAGTGTGTAAACTGGACAGTGACCGTGGAAGAGGGACAGAAGGCTGTGCAGGGACCGCGAGGGGCCACCGAGACATGGGCGTGGGAGCTGAGGGCAGCACAGCAAGTGGGAGGAGGATGCCAAGACACACAGGGTAGGGGTGGGCAGGCCACGAAGGGACGTACGGAGAGTACTGGCTGCAGACTCACCTCAGCCTCCCACATCTGCAGGCCAAGAGCTACTGCAGCACAGACTCCACGGCAGGCTCGGCAATGTCACCCAGTAGTTCTGGGCTCTTGGAGGACACCAGAGGACTTTTGTTTTTTATTATATTTTTTTCTTTGCCTTTTTTGTCTTTCACCTATATTTTTGTTCTAATCTGTTTGTCTTCTTTCCTTAGTTATCTCTCGACTTAATCATACTTTCATGAGTGACTTTGCTCCAATCTTTCTCGTTACCTTTGATAAGCCCGCACGTGCTCTTTCTTTCTTTCTGTTCTGCCCTCGTCTCCTTTTTGTTTTGTTTTGTTTTTTTTGTTTTGTTTTTTTCCGGTACCGGGAATGGAACTCACGACATTGCGCTTGCCGGGCAGGCGCTGTGCCGCTGAGCTAAATGCCCAGCCCCTGCCCTGTCTCTCTTTCCCCAAAGCTTGCATGATCTTCCTTTGTCCTCCGGCCTTGCCGCCACTATATTTCTCTTAAGTTATCTCTATTTTATCAACGGTCCTGAAATTTCTCCAGGGCAAAACCTCCCTACCAAGGGGAAACGCTTTTGATACACACTCCCAATTCACGGTGGGTTCTGTTAGATACAACGTTTTAATTCAGGCAAAACGGGGCATATCTGTAAATACTGCAAAGAGACTAAACGGGCTTTGCTACAACATGGTTATGTGCAGGCCCAGAGAAAACTCGGGTGCTCTCCCTGTCATGATTTGTGAACTCCGGTAAGAGGAAGAGCAGTTCAGAATTCAGAAATTAACATTAAGAAAAGACTCATGTGGACATAAAAGATTTCCAGAAATTACGTTAGGGACATTTATTGGATTTGCCCAAAGTTAGGAACACCTACATTTCAGTTAAAAAATCTTTGTGAAACATTGCAAGGAGATCCAGATTTGGACTCTTGTGCCTTCACACCTGAAGCCCTTGAACAGCTTCAGACGCTAGAAACCGCTTCCGCAAGCAGACAGGTGTTTGGAATTCATCTGAATGTGCCTTTCGTGCTGATGATACTGTCCACTCCGCACTCCCCTACTGGATTTTTCTGTCAAATAATGAACCGTAAATGGCAACCTATGGGAGGGCTTTATCTTCCTAACCGGCTTACGGAGCTCTTCAGACATGTGCAGGTCAGTTGGCTAGGCTGATGCAGCAAGCACATCACCGCAGCATGCAGCGCATAGCATTTGATCCTGAGTGTGTTTCACCGCCTACTAACCTTGCAAAGCATACTCATTTACGACAAACTTCCTTAGATCGGCAGACAGCCTCTGCAGATTGCAGTGGATTAGTTGATAATCATTATGCTTCTGATAAGCTTGTACAGCCATATTGTCATTATTCCTTTGTCTAAGAAATACTCAGACGACTCCTCTTTAAATGCTTCAGCTTATGCTATGGATGGATCTTCTCAACGTTTTCTGGGATTCTACAAAGTCACCGGAATATTGCTACCTCTGGAAATCAGCTGAAAGATCGGGACCTGCGGCTGTCATTACCACATTAGAATGTGCTCTGGAAAAACCTGCTAACATTCTATGTGATTCTGCCTACACAGCTAACGTCACTCATCTTGAAGTGCTCACACTCTGGTCTTCCTGGAGCAGCGGCAGAAGGAAATCATCACCCCATAGGACATCACCTACATTTTTCCCCAGGCAAGGCTTGCTCACTCTTCCATCAAAGTACTCCAGCCCTTACGTCTCGCATTAAATATTCCGGATCACAGGAACACCGCATGATACGATCTTGTCCAGCTCGCCAGACCTTACGTACATTAAGACCTTACGTTAAGGTCCAGCAGAAGGCTGTAATCCCCGGACCCTCCAGGCAAGGGCGTTCGGGCACATGGATGTAACAGGTACATCCCAGTGCGGCGGACTCCAGTGTGCACATCAGTACAGATACTCTCACTTGTGCATGATACCTGCCGTGCAGGCAGGACTGCGGGGCGTGTGCAGCACCACTGTTTCTTGGAATTGGCAGTTTTTAAAAAGCTACCGAGCTACCCAAAGATGGCAGCAGCAACATCACACAAGGACACCTGGCTCCTCTGCCCCTGAGAACAATGCCACATGTACGTTTGCAGTTTCTTTGGCAGTGAGGGCAAGACCTCATAAACGGGCATTAATGGCGGCCCTCAGAACCCCTGGGATCAGGGCACACAGCATGGATTTGACACCCTGCTTCCCAAATATTTAGAAATTTTAGGGTAATCAGGATTTCTTTGGAGACAAAGGACAGAGTGGGGACCCAAGATCCTTACTGCATCTGAAGCTTCTGGGGTGTCCCCACGACCTTAATTGAAGCCGGAGCAGGTCACAAAGGCGGCAGCTGAGAAGCTTGACTCCTGCTTCAGCAGGGGACAGAGGTGAAGGGATCCCAAGGGATGGAGCACCCTGACCCCCCACTCTCCTGTGCTCTGCAATAGGGCACACGCCGATGGCCTGCGCCTCACCGTGGCGAAGTGTCAGACCTTTCATCTGGAAACTCAGAGACAGAAGACAGTACCCCACCCTAATCTGAAGACGGGAGCAGGTCCCGGTCAGACCAGGCTCTCTGTGGAGGAGGAGGATCTCATCTGACACTTAGGAAACGAATGTGGAGGACGAATGCGGGTGGGGAGAAGGCAGCAGAGACCAGCAGGCCTGCGTGAAGGCGGCGCGGCCTGGAACAGGCCTGGTCTCAGGCGGAGGGCACGGTAAGGCTGCTGGAGGCAGGAAGAGCCCATGCACACCCGCCGTTAAAGTTTTCCGGCAATCTTGCATCTCGGGGCAGAGTCCTTTGAAATGTGCGTTGTAAGTTCTCGGGTGTCTCCAGGTGTCCCCGGGAACTGCAGAATTCCTTGTTGTGTCTTGTTGGGGGTGAGGCTGTGTGTCCTACCACGAGGCCGCTGCTTCCTGTGCGTTTGACGGGGCCCCGTGAGAAGTGCGCGCGGCTCAGGCAGCTGACGCCCAGTGGCTTCAGCTTCGCTTGAGATAACATAGACATTTCTTACCTTGTAAGGAAACATGCAATCTCAAGGCGTGCCGTTCTGAAGATTAGATGCTCCTCCTGCCCGGGATCCTACCCTTCCCGTGACTCTGTGAAGTTTTTCCCGTGCTGAGTGTATAAACAAATGCTCTGCAGTTGCTGGGCAGTGCTTCCTCCCATCAGGAGAGGGCGCTCTACCTGAACCCAGCTCTTGCATCTGGACTCTTGTTTCTTCGCCCTCCGCGGACCGCCCGCTGCCATTTCAAGGGCTGCGCTGGACAAGTTGCCTTCCTTCCCGTGTCTGTCCATGATGACCGCTTTGGTACTGAGCTGAGTTCCCTGCAGACGGCAGTGCTTCTGGCATGCAGCTTGGGGGCTGAGAGAGTAGGTTCTGGTGGGGACTTACAGGATCACGCAGTTTGCCTGACGGCTGAGACTTTCTCACAGCTTGCCTGTCAGTCAGTTCCTTTTACTTTTGCAGTGCTATGGGCCGAGCCAATGGCCTCTGCAGTGCGGCCTTTGCAACGCCCAGCCTCTACTGCATATTCTATTTTGAGACAGGGTTTCACAACGTCACTAAGATGTCCAGGCGAGGCTCACACTCGTGGCTTTGCAATCCACCTGCCTCAGCCTCCCCGGATCCTTGGAGTGTAGCTGTGCACCACCGCGCCATAGTTTGACCCATTTTAGGACAGAAAATAAGATAAATCTCAGCAATTGAATGCAGTTTTTACATACTACAGAAACTGGACTTACTTGGCAGTGATAGTCTAGAAATGAAACAGGAGTGGAGAAAAGCGACCTGCTTCACACGGCATCTCTGGAGCGCTCCACGTGGAGAAGACAAACCCCTTCCTCTAGAGTGGGCCGGGGGTGGGGGGTGCTGAAGTGGAGGCGCACGGTGGTCAGACTCCGTGAGGAGGCAGCGACGTTAAAAGCTAACTCTGGGAGCTCTCCATGCGGCGCTGGTGCCCACGGCAGTGTGAAGTGCTCCCGCTCCACCCAGTACTCACGAGGTGGGTGCTCTTACTTGGATCACTTTAAACTCTCAGTGATAGTCAAATTCTCCACTCCCTTCCCGAGAAGACTACGAGTCTCTGAGCCTGACCTTCACAGATTTTCTCCACATAAAAAATGTATAGGATGAGTCTATGTGTATCAACACCAAACTATCACCAGAAACCCCCAAGTGAAGTATGTTCACGACCCCAGAAAGAACAGAAGCCCCAGTAGGATTAGCATCTAGGTCCCCAGCTTCCCAGCAAGGTGCAGATTTCAAATTTAACCCTCTTTCCCTTGCTATGCTCACTCCCTGGAAGCCCCTTGAGGGAAAGCCCAGGAGGCACGAAGGGGCAATTCTTTGCTCTGTCTTTTTTTTTTTGAGACAGGGTCTCACTATGCAGTTCAGGCTGCTCTTGAACTCGCAATGATCTTCCTACCTCAGCCTCCCAAGTGCTGGGATTATGCATGCGCCCCCCACGCCGGCCTTTGCTCTCTCTTTGCACGCTCAAGTCTGGGCTCATCTAAAAGGTGTGACTGATCCACGTCATACCACTGACCTGGGAAATGAGACAAGGGTGCTGGACTTACATTTTTTAGTGGGACACGCACGACCTCTTCATTCTTACTGTGTTTACTGACGAATCAGAAAATGATCATTAGAAGGTATTTGTGCATTTTTAAAGTGGTGAATAATTATTCACTTGAGCGTACAAAGTCCACATGCACTTTCGTGTGATCCAAGTGCTATGTCAACACCTGCCCAGACGGGAAATCTGCCCTCTTCCCCCAGTCAGTATTTCTTCTTCACAGAGCACAGTTTCCTAGCAGTGCTCTCTGTCTGTGGATGTATTCACTTTGATTACCTTTTTGAAGCTATCTCTCTACCCCAGTCCCTCTACCACTGACGCACACAGTGTTTTTATACTAACCCCTAAGCCTGCTAAATGCTTGCTGCAAGTTCAAGGCCAGCTGGGGCTACATAGTGAGTTCAAGATTGGCCCGAACTACGTAGCAAGACTCTGTCTCATGAAACAAAGAATTCACGCCTGCCCCAGGTCTAATCCTTCTGAGGCCGAAGCACACGCCAGGTGTAGCCAAGGCGTTGCCTTCACTTAAAGACGTACAATTTGCAGTCACAGGGTTTGGAAGGGTGGCTCTAAAAATCCCCTTTATCGCAGGAGAATGGTGGCAAAGACATACTTACATGTGATACGTGGTTTCCACCAGCACTTTTCCACCGAGGTACCATCACAAACACAGCACTGAACCCAGGAAAAGATATAACGACTCTGATGTTCCGTACACCACAAGTTCCCCGCAGCCCCAAAAAGGGTTGCACAGAAATAGCTGAATGAGCCACTTTTCACTAAACTTGTTCTATGTATTTAGTACATTTGTATGGATCTATATCCAGAAAAATCTCAGTGTCTGTATCATGATCAAATAGCGGATATTGCATATAATTAAGGGCCACGATCAGCACGCGTAATCCACACCTGGTATCCTGTGGCCAATAGCGCCGAGCTTCCTGCCGCTGCCCGGCTGTGTGGGTGGCCGCAGGGCCACGTGTCACCAATGCGCCAAAAGCAAACGATTGAAAACTCAGAGCCTGTTTCCTGAAAGATTCGTGCCAGTTTTTCTTTCTTTTCAGTGCTCGATACATGCTAAGCACGTGTCTCAGCTTGGAGATACGTTCCTAGCCAGTTTTTAAAATGTTGCAGCGAGGACGTTCCTAGGCTGCTGTCATCGCTGCAGTCCTTCTAACGTAACGACCCAAGTACCTGAGAGGAGAGGGGTGCGCCGCACAGCTGACTGGCATGGCTCCAGCAGACTGAGTGCAGCCATCCTGACCCCGCCCTTTGTGATGAGAACAGGGTACACTATAAACACTATTCACTCCCCTTGGAAAATCTTCAGAGGCCTTCTTTGGAGACTGGAGAGGAGGAATGTGTCACTCTGGCACTTGGAGAAACGCGTGGAATATTTTCAGTTATGGTACCAGAGTGGAGGCTCTGAAAATGAACCCTAGCTCACTGATGACCCCTGCTGGCCGGACGGCTGCACTGCCTTTGCTCACCATGCCCTGTCCCGTGATAGTGAGTGTAAACGCCAGGCAGTCACCCTGCCACCGCCTCAGCCTCTCGGTGCTTTAGCTCGTGCGGGGCACCAGCAGGAAAGCAGCCAATAGGATGCGGAGAAGGCAGGCTGCTCGCTGCCCCGCCAGACCCTTGCCCTGCTCAGATGGCAATGCTGCTCTCAGCCATCGGCTGCGTGCCCGCTGAGTTCAGTGTGCCAGCGCTGGGTGTCACTGGCCTCGGGAAAGTTTCGGTTTTGCCCCACTATAACCTTGGGTGCATTCTCCAGTTCTTACCGGGACTCTTTTCAACTCATTAATATTTTTATGTTAGAGCTGTGAGCAGAAGCGCCGCTCTTGGTACAATTTCAGCTCCACCCATGTGCAAACGTCACCATATATATTTTTAAAGGTACGTAATGATTACATTCATCACAGGGAGTCTGTGAATGTGCCTAAAATACCTTAATTCCCTTTTCATCTATTTCTCTCAACTCCCTACCGTCTTCCTTCACCTCTCAAGAGATAGGCCGTATTTTGTTATAGGTTTTTTTTTTTTTGGTACCAGGAATCGAACTCATGACCTCAGGCTTGCCAGGGAGGCACTTATGCCACTGAGCTATATCCCCGGCCCTTGTTATAGTTACTTTCCAGAAAAGAGGCTGGAAGGATTAGAAATATCAAACTTCTGTAAGAAAATATCATGAGCTGATGTTCACAAAGAACAAATTTTACTTTTCTCAGCTGTGGAAAGAGAAACGGTGCAAAATGTGGGTGTTGGCTAAGGCGTGTCCTGATGAAGGCTATCTTCTTGCAAATGAATGCTGTGTCTCTGTCTATCTCCCTTTCTTGCTCTCTTTCTCTCTCTTATTGTGTCTTCTCTCCCTCATTCCTGTGCCCTATGGGTACTACAACTCCGAGAGAATTCAAGTATGCGAACAGGTAACAATCTACGGACATTTACAGCATGATACGTAAGTAGTATAATGTTTAGGTCACGACACCATATGAGACTTGGGGTGTTCCATGCAGCACAGCCCCAGAAATAAGTGGTAGAATGTATCAAAGTGTTTTTCACACAGTGCTACACAGATGGAAGTCTATCCACTAAAATTTGGTAAAGCAGCTTCAGTGGAGGAGAGAGGTGTAACATTATTAATCAGTTTCAAACAGACTGAGGAAACAGAATGCTTTTAGAAGGGTTCACAGATTGAGGGTCACACTCCAAATCCATGGGGTGATCCACAGAAAAGGAAATACTATTCAAAACAGTGCCACTGAAAATATAAAAGAAAAAAAGAAATACTTTTCAAGGACAACAACCTCAAGGGATGTAAAAATTAGCAATTTATTCATGATGTAAATTATGTCATTGGCAGTACGTTCCCAGACTTCTTAGTCACTACTGACTGAATGTGTACTGAGAAACGAGCCAAAAATTAAGTCAAGTGACGTCTTGGTTACTTTTCTCTCACTGTTGAGACAGTACTTGACACCCAAAGTCGAAGGAGGACAGCTTTATGCAGCGCACAGTTTGTAGAGGTTTCAGGCCATAATCAGCGGGCTCCAGGGCAGCATGGCACGGCAGAGGTGGAAGACAACAAAAGCAACAAGAGTAAAAGCGGGAGCAGAGCAAGACTCTTCTCCTGCCTGACACTGCAGGCAGGCTGCCCGCCCTAGGGCAGGTGCAGCACTCGCAACTCCATCTCATCACTAGACAACGAGCCAATCACAGACTCTAGGTTCAGCTGCCTCCAAAAAGCCTGCCCCCCGTGACTGCGTGAGGTTTTGTGGGACATACGGACACAAACCGTAGCAAGTGATGAGCACCTATTTTTCCTTTTTATTACTTGTATTAGCGAATGTTCACAGTAGGCAATCACCATTCACTGTGGAAAGCTGGTACATGCACATAACACAGCGTCATCTTTTTTCATCCACAACCCAGCCGCTTTTTCTCCGTCCACCCAGCTTCCGGCCCCACTCCCTGTGGAACAAGGCCTTTCTCCTTCTTTTCTGTTACATATTTTGTATGATCCTCTTCAATGTTCTCAATATCTTGGGTTACTCATAGGAGGCAGGCCATGTGACATTTAGCCATGGGAGTCCGGTTTAACGTTTGAAATGATTTTATTGGGACAAGCTTGTGGTACATCATGTTACACTCACGGTGAGGAGCTGGTACCTGTACCTGGCAATTCATCAGGCATTTTAACCCCTTCCCCTGCCTGCCCTGCACCTTCCCGAATCCACTGGACACTCTGTGGATAGTTTCTTTTTTGTTTGTTTGTTTGTTTGTTTGTTTTTTGGCTTTTTTCCAGTACCGGGAATCGAACTCACGACCTTGCGCTTGCCAGGCAGGCGCTGTGCCGCTGAGCTAAATCCCCAGCCCCTAGTTTCTATGCATGCTTGTAGTTCATGATGACCACACCCTGGACAGGGGCTCGGTGCATGTGCACGGCACCTCACAATCCACCTCGTCGGTCCATCTCATTGTCCTTCTCTCCCGTCCCCACCCGTGTCCCAGTTCACTTCCCATAGTCCAAACATTCGCCTCTGTATTTCCCATTGTAGGTCTTTCATTTTGCCCTTCAGTGCTCTGTTGCGGTTTCCATGTAAGTGAAACCATGTCCTATTTCAGGTTGTGTGTCTGACGTACTTCACCCGATACTACGGTCTCAAGGCGCTTCCATTTTCCTAGACGGCTCAAGCTTCTCCTTTATGGCACAGTAGTATAGCATTGTGTGTTTGACAGTTCATGCTCTTTATCCGTTCGTCTGTTTATGGACATTTAGGCTGTTTCTAACATTTATCTACTATGAACTGTGCTGCTATAAGCCTGGGCGCGCATGTATGAGTGTAATATGACATCCTCAACACTGCCGGGAATACGCGTAGGAGGACAGCTGGGTCCAAAGGCATTTCTACTCTTCGTGTTTTGAGGAAGCCCCGCACTGATTTCTACAGTGGCCGCACCGGATTTCACTCCCACGAGCACTGAAGCATCGTCTCTTTTTTGTCTGCAGCTACGTCGCCATTTGTCACCGTTTGATTTCTTAAATACACCTGTTCATTCTCCGGTGAAATGGAATCTCAATGATATTTTAATTTGCATTTTGCGAAGTGTCACTAATTTTGAACAATTTTTCATGCATTTATCTCTTCTGAGAAGTGCCTATTCATTTCAGATGTCCATTTTTGAACAGATGTTTAAATTTGGGGGAATATCTTATTTTAATGTATGTGTGTGTGTGTGTATGTATATAT
>NW_004955499.1:418885-436754 GCF_000276665.1 Chinchilla lanigera | reverse complement strand
TAATGGAAAAAACATAAAACAAAATTTCATAAGATGGTAGGACAATAACAATAATTAATACACTGCATATTATTATCCTTAAAGTACTTACTCAGCAGAGTACATGTTACGGGCAAAAAGTATTCTTCAATCAATATAAGTACAAACCTTCCTTTTCTATAAATTAGGAGACACTAATAGTATAACATGCATTTTTCTCTGTTTTCCCTTCTTTCCTCTAGCCTAGTTCATTTTTCCTTTTTAGCAGTTTCTTCCCATTTCATAATATCTATTGTACATTTCAAACCTTATTTACCCTCTCAGTTTTCCACACTGGGAGACAATATGATGTTTACACATGTGAGTCTGATTTATTTCACTAATGAGTATGGTCTCAAGTTGGATCCACTTACCTATCAAAGTCTCAAGTTTATCCTTCTTGGGGCCAGGGATATAGCTCAGTGGGACAATCACCTGCCTGGCAAGTGCAACATCCTGAGTTCGATTCCCAGTACCAAAAAAAAAAAAAACAAAAAAAACAAAAAAAAAAACACCTCAAGTTTATCCTTCCTTATGGCTGATGAGTAATCCACTGTATAAAAATATCACCTTCTTATATCCATTCCTCGGCTGATGAGCATTTGGGTAGTTTCCAAGATCTAGCTCTTACACATTTGCTGCTATAAACATGGGTGCACATATGTCACTGTGGCACGATGTTTTTAATTCTTCCGGGAAGCTATCCAGCACGGGAATAGCTGGGTGAAAAGGAACCCTTTTCCACTGCTGGTGGGACTACAGGCTGGTGCAACCACTGTGGAAATCAGTGTGCAATGTCTATATATTTTAGATAGTAGTCCTCTGTCTCATGAGCAGCTTTCAGAAACATTTTGCCATTCTGTAGCTTTCCTCTTGACACCATTCATGGTTTCCTTTGTTGCGTAGAGGCTTTGAATTTGATGTGATCTGATTGGTTGAATCTTGGTATAATTTTTTTTGTGCAACTGGGATTCTGTGAAGAAAGTTCTTGCCTACCCTGATGTATTCAAGACTTCTACCTATTTTGTCTACCAGGAGATTAAAAATTACTATTTTGACACTTAGATTTTTGATCCATTTTTATGTTAATACATGGTGAGGCACAGAGGTCTAGGTTTCAACTCTGACAGGTGGAAAGCCAGTTTTTCCAGCGCATTTGTTTTTTTTTGTTGTTGTTGTTGTTTGTTTGTTTTTGGCTTCTTTTCCGGTACCGGGAATCGAACTCACGACCTTGCCAGGCAGGCGCTGTGCCGCTGAGCTAAATTCCCAGCCCCTTCCAGTGCATTTGTAAGCAGGAAGAAATCTACTCCTCTTTTGAAAATTTTTGACTGCTTTGTTAAAGATAAGGTGGCTTAGTGTTCCTGGAATTATTTCTAAATCTTCTATTGTGTTGTATTGATTGACAAGTCTACATTTTGGTGATAACATGATGTTTTTATCACTACAACTTTGTAGTATATCTCAAAGTCAGGGAGTCTAATGCCGCCTGACTTGTCCTTGTTGGCCTGAATGGCTTTTGCTCTCCTAGGTCTCTTTTTTTGTTTTTTTTTTCCAGTACCGGGAATCGAACTCATGACCTCGTGCTTGCCACGTAGGCGCTGTGCCGCTGAGCTAAATCCCCAGCCCCGCTGAGCTAAATCCCCAGCTCGTAGGTCTCTTGAGATTCCATATAAACATTCAATTGTTTTCTCCAGTTCTGTGAAGAATGTGGTTGGTATTTTGACTAGGATAGTGTTAAATCTACCTAACAATTAGGTATAACTATTTTGATTCTGTTAGTCCTACCTATACAGGGACAGGTGATACCTATTTTTCAAGATCTTCTTCAATCTCCTTTTTCAGAGTATGTATGTATGTGTGTATGTATGTATTTTTGGTACCAGGAATTGAACTCATGACCTCACGCTTGCCAGGCAGGCGCTGTGCCGCTGAGCTATATCCCCAGCATTTTTCAGAGTATTGTAGCATTGTAATACACCTTGAAATCAGGAATTGTGATGCTTCTTGCCTTGCTTTTCTTGCCCAGAACTACTTTTGCTTCTCCTGTTCTCTTCTGATTCCTTATGAATTATTGCTTTCTGTGGTTCTGAAACATCTTCATATTTTGATTCGGATTGTCTTACACCTTCATATTCACTTTCAAATGACAGGCTGCCACTCTGACAGCCTTCTATTTACCCAGGAATAACAGGGTATATTTCCATTTCTTGATGTCTTCCTCAGATTCCTTGTCTAGAGGAGTGTAGAGGCTTTCATAGCAGAGGCTTTCACTACTTTAAGGTAATTACTAGCCATCAATTTTTCATCATCTTGGTATATTATTTCCCTAGATTTTCCTTGGTGAGTTCATCAGTGGTGTATAATAATTCTACTGATTATTGAGTTTTGATTTTGTATCATCCTACACTAGTGAATCTGGTATTAATGTTAGGAGTCTTTCAGAGTTTTTTAGGTCTCCCGTGTAGACAAACAGGTGTTCCTTAAATAATAATTTGACTCGTTCCTTTTCTATCCCTTCTCCTTTCCCTTCCATAAATCTTCTGCCTGTAATCTTGAGGAGTAGTTCAGAGGGGGCCTCATTATCATCTTAATTTTTGAGCAAAAGTTTTCAGTTGTTTCCTATTTAACGTATTATTGACAGTACTTTTTTTATAAATGGCTTTTAACAGATAGAATCTAGATCAGTATATCCATATTTCCTTCATCGTTTTTCTCATGACTGTATATTGGATTTTGTTGGTCTTTTTCACTACTGAGATAAACAGAATATTTTATAATGTTTTGTTAGTCAGAATTTTATTCATATTGGTTATGTGCTTAGTAATTTTTTCCCTATACTAACTTTGAATGTGGATTGTTCTTGTTTGTATAGAACCGAGGTGCATCACAATGTTATTTACATGGAATAATTTTGTTTTTCTGATGTGGACATTTATAGGCATTGACTACAAATCCTCCCTGGTGTATACAAGAATCCACTGAGATTCTGAATTTTTCATTAATAGTTGCACGGATTTGGATCTTTCATTTCCTTGTGTAAAATTAGTTATATTATCTATTTTGTTTATTGTTTCAAACAAGCAGCTCTTTGATTCACTGTAGAATTTTTGGTCTCTTTACTGATTTTTGCTTTTGTCTTTATAATTTCCCTACTCATGAGGGCTTTGGATTTGGATTTCTCCTTTTTTTCCAGGAACATGAGACCCATCAGTAGGGTGTTCATGTTAGCCACATGGTTTTTCTGATACGGATATACACCACTTAAGTTCTTCCCTCTTAGGACTTCTTTCATTGTGGCATAGATTCTTGTATGATGTAGTGGTGCTATAATTCCATTGTAGAAACTAATGTTTTCTTTAATTTCTTCTGACACTCAGTGCAAAATGGTATTCTATAATTTCCATGTATTTGCATAGCAACTGTTCTTTTTGCCATTTATTTCTAGTTTCATTGACCTATGATCTAATAATATCCATGCAAAAATTTTGATTTAATTGTATTTATATAAGAATGCTTAATGGCTTAGAACATGGTCTATTTTGGAGAACAGTTCATCCGCTGCTGAGAAGACTGTGTGTTCTCTTTTTCTTATGTGGTCACTCTGTAGGTATCTACAAAGTGCTCTTGTTGAAAAGTTTGTTTCAATGCTGCTATTTCTTTGTAATTTCTTTTCCTAGTTGATTTTTCTATTTCTGATAGTGGCTTACTGAAATCCCCCATTACAACTGTATTGGTGTTTAATTTTTCATGTCCACTGCTGTTTGTTTTATGGTGAACCAGTGTTTGGTGCATAAATGCTTATATTAGTTATCTCTTCTTACTGTGTCCTTAACCAGTAAGAACTGGATTTAGTTATGTCTTCTCATTAGTTGTGGCTTGAAATCCAATTTCTCAGAAATTAGGATAGCTATATCTGCTTTCTTCCTGTTCCCTGTCCCATGAATATTGTTTTTTATCCTTTAATTTTTAATATGAATTTCATTTTATAGTAACTGTACTTCTTCTATACCACACAGTTTTGTTTCTTGCCTTAATCTGCCAATCTGTGTGTTTGGATTAGTGAGTTCAGACTCTTGCATTGAGAGTTTTCACTCAATATTATGGATTCACTCCTTGAACACATTCGGTTGCCCCTTTTGAGTTACTTATTTATATCCTTATATTCATTCATTTTTTTTTTTATTGCCGTTGTTGGCTTCATTGTTTGTGTCTAGAATATCCTTGGGAAGTTTTCTAATGTTTGGAGGTAATCAATCTTGAGGTGCTCCTTATTGTGGAAATACCGTATCTTCATCAATTTCAAAAGAAGCTTTTGCAGGATACAGAAGTCGGGTAAGTTATCATACAGGTCTTAAAATGCTTCCTTGCAGCATCTTGGCCTGTTAGCTTTGTGCTGAGAAGGGTACTGATTCCAATAGGTTCACATTTGTATGTAATGTGTGGCTGTGTCTGCCAGCTGTGAAGATGTCATCCCCATGAACATCTGGCAGTTGAGGTAGTATACAAGTTGAGGTTGTAGACAAGTTCTCTTTTGGTCCTGGGTACCTGGGATCCGATATGACTCAATGAGCTGCATCTATACTTCTTTCTGTGTATTTGGGAACGTTTTCCCTTTGACTCCTGTGAACAGGTTTTTTATGACACTCACATTTTCTTTTGCTTTTCTCATTCCAGTTGCTCACTCGTCTTTGCATGCTCCAGCAGCTGCTGGACCCATCTCTGCATTGTCTTCTGGCTTTAAAAGTGTCTGAGTAATGGGCCTTGGGAGACATGTTTTTATTGTATTTCTGAAATGATGTCCTCAAATCGGCCACTTCTATGGTCCGTATTTCAATGTAATTGTGAAACTCCTGGATTTGTGTTTGAAATCATTTCATGGATATTAATACCTTGATAAAGAGAGCTCCACATTTGACTACTGCTCCTTAGTTCATCTAACATTGGATTAGGTCTTCTGAAAGCTCCTTTGTCATTGTGTATATTACAGTTGGTCCTGGCCCAGCATGGTGGCGCATGCCTGTAATCCCAGCACTCGGGAGGCTGAGGCAGGAGGATCACTGTGAGTTTGAGGCCAGCCTGGGCTACAAAGTGAGCTCAAGACCAGCCTAAACTGCATAGCAAGATGCTGTCTCAAAAAGACAAAAACAAAAACAAATACAGTCAGTGCCTGTTCGGTTATATCTCCTTCGACCCTGCTGAGTGTCTCTTGCATGTTTTGTAACCCTCCTGCTGTCCTTCAGAATAATCCACGTGTGCAGTTCACCCTGTTCTCTCCCTTCCTGCTCCATGTATTCGTTTTGGAGGGTTTGGGATTCTTGGGAGAAATTTTGTTGTCTTTTCTCACGTTCTAATTGCAATTATTGGTTGGTTGGGTTTTTGTGCTGAGTTTTTTGGAGTGTGTTTAGTGTAAAGACTGCTGCTAGCACAGGGTTCTCTTTGGGTAGTCACCGTTCACGGATGCACTTTGGGTGTGGCTAAGAATAGTCCCTTTTTGTGTCCTAAAATCAACCGCTTCAGTTACTTTGTGCAGGAGGGTTCAGGGTAATTGGTCCAAAACGGAGTTCTCTGGAAATCTATTTCTCTGTTCGCAGTTCTCTGGTATCGTTAATGTCATAAGTGTACCCTCAGTGTTGGCTTACAGAGAAAACCCATTAACAGCAACCTTTACACAGTCCTCATAATATCACAGAAATCACGTACTGTAATGTCATTCAAGACAAACTGGATATGGAGACACCTTAGGAACTTTTATATACTACAGTTGCCCATAGAGAAAAATCCACAATTACACTGTAAACATCATGATAACCCACGTATTGGCACACAGCTAATATGCTGTAAATGTGAATCTACATCTCTAATGGTACAAAGGAGTTCAATGATAATTTTACAGACTCAACTATGTAAAACCCAGTAAAATTTTATGGGTATACTGTAAAAGATACCGGGGATTAGGGAGAGAGGACGAAAGAAGAAAGATGTGTGACCTTAACGTAAACAGTCTGAGAAGGCAGAGCGGAAGTGCTGTGAAAGGTCCCTAAAGGCACTGGAGGGATATGTGTACGAGTAAAATTTAACTAGAAAAACCGCTCAAATGTAGAATAAAGAAGGGACAAAAAAGAAATCATACAAAGAAGAAAAGGAGAAAAATTCAAGGGGGAAAAAGTAAAAAGCAGAACAGAAAAAATGTAAGAGAATAGGTGGGAAAAGGACAACAGGAATTTTGCAAAACAAACTGTTGAAGAACGAAGAGAAAACAATATAGACTTCTAAAAAAAAAATTTGTGAAAAATATTTGTAATTTTTATTGTCCGTCTTCCAGGATCTACAGTTTGGGGTGAGTCCAAGTCCAGACCCGTCCCCGCTCACGCTGGTAGATGCAGCAGGTAGTCAGAAACACCTGTGCAGGAAGCCGGCACCAGCGGACACTGGGGAAGCACGCCACTGCCATGATTTTAAATCCAGAGTCAGGCTGCACCTGGGATGTGGCCGTGGGAGGGCGGGCTCGGACCTTTAGCTCAGATGGCTCTTGGGGTCTCTTTTGAGCCTGCTGTCTGACCACAAATGTCTCCAATTTTCATCTCTCCCTCAGTTCAAGTGGGAGAGTAAAAACTGGAGCCTGGAGAGGAGCCATGTGCAATCTGAGTATCAGGGAGACTGCCCTGATTTCCCTCACAACTCTACCATTTTCCCCACCCTGTCTGATGTATTTTAATATTATGGTCTTTAGATGCATTCCCATTGCTATAAATGACTCCAATTTATTCTTCTTTAGGGCAGAGCAGTACTCCATTGTGGATAATTATATTTTATGTATCACCTCTATTTTATATATATATATATATATATATATATATATATATATATATAAAATCCCTTTTTCTTCATTTGTAGGGCTAAATTTTGGGGGGGGAACATTAACAAGTTTTCATAGTGAACACCTATTTCTTCCTAATATTTAGGAAAATATTTCAGTATTTACACATTCACTGTAATGTTCCCAGTAAGATTTTTGTAAGTGACTTCTATCAGGTTGAGGTAAGGTTCTATCTCTTTTTCTTTCATGTTTTTATCATCAATACTGTATTTTGTCAAAGGCCTTTTCTGCATCTAATTAGATGACTGTGTGATATTTCATCAGCCTCAATTTTATCAATTTTTGTTTTGCTCTTCACACACGCCTTCTGTGTATGAGCGTTGTGTTGGAGGTGTCCTTGGTTTTCCAGGACCTTGATGTGCACGCTCAGGTTATTTATGTGGACTCACTCTGTTCTTCTGATGTGGACATCCACAACTATAAACGTGCTCCCCCAGCCTGGTGGATCCGTCCCATGACTCTTCAGCACTGCTGACCTCAAATGCTCTCAAGTGCGTAAAATCATTAATTATTACAGCACATTTGAATTTCATGACTGTGACATGAGGACACATGCATGATGAAATGCTGTAGTAACAATTATGCAATCATGCAAGTGAATAAATCACAACACAAAACTGAAGAAATAATCAGGCTATTATTACTGCTTAGTAAAACAGGATTTTTTTTTTTTTCAGACAGGCTCTTACTACCTTCATAGCCTGGCCTTCAACTCACTACGCAGTCCAGGTTGGTCTAGACGTCACACAGATCCCCCTGCCTCAGCCTTCCATGTGCTAGGATTATAAGCCTTTGCAATGGTGCCTGGCAGATTAAACAAAGGTTTACCCAAGAATATTAATGCAGTGTGAGGTACGTCTGTGGTATTTCTTGCTTTTCTTCTCACATGTTCTGTTGAGTCACACAGGTTGGTTCCAAATGTTGCTTGGGTGGTGGGATTACAGACAGAAACTGCTGGTACCAATGAGATTTTTTGATGCTAAACTGGTAGAAAATTAATATTCTCATGAAAAAATGACCTCTATATCCACTTTTCCTTTGGCTGGAATAGCAGTAGGCACTGTGCAATGTTCCAATGATGGTAAGAATTAGAAACGAGCTGTAGTAAAGTTAGCCACATGTTTAGGCGTGTAAATGGCAGTGCTATATTCTGCAATGTAGCATACTTCAAGAAGCACATTTAATATTTCATTGTAAGACAGACATAAATTTTGCCAGGTAGTGAATGCCTGTAGTATCTGCACTTGGGAGCCTGAGGATTGCCGTGAGATCAAGGACAGCCTGGGCGACGTGGCAACACTGTCTCAAACAAAGCAAAATAGATAAGCTCAAATTTGTAAGATATTGCTCACTTGATGGTTAATTTAATTGTCTAAACACAATTAACTTAGGTTAGAATGAGGTATAGTGTTCACAATGTTAGAACAACTTAATGCCTTTTCCACTTATGGCTTGACTTAACGTTATTAGAAGGCAACCCCCAGGTAAATTGAGCAGCTACAAATTGTAGGACAAAACAATGCAGGATGTTTTACAGAGCACTGCAGTACTGGCAAATAACAAGGCAAAATAAGGCAAGGAGGCCAGCTGGTCTCACAGACAGCGGTCTTAAGTCTTATGCAGTGGACCTGACATCACTTCCTTCAATCCTTAGACAGTGGTAGTTACTTATGATGATAAAAACCAGTATACATTTATCTCTAAAGCTGATAAAAGACAACACAAATGAATCACAAAAAGTAATCATATTCTACTTTAATAAGTGATGTGAACTTCCCTGGTTAAAATCTTTTTCCCAAGGCACAAAGTGTATTCACAGCATAAAAAAATACTGCTTCATTATGAAGTATAGAAACCTGTCCAAACGAACATCAACACTGTCAAAAGTTCCTAAGAGTGGGCAGGGATACAGCTCAGTAGCACAGCACCTGCCTAGCAAGAGCAAGGTCCTTAGTTCAATTCCCAGTTTAAAAAAAAAAAATCCCTGACCATGTTCTTGCTGACAAATCGTATCACCATTTATAGCTGGTGGAGAGGTTAATTATTACACTGCACTGTATCTTCTTTGAGAAAATATGGTTCTGCTTGTCTCAATCAGTGGGGGACTCGCAAAAATATAGATTTTTTTGGGATGGCAGATTGAATAATTACCTCCCAAATAAAGAATGGCAATATGAGCAGAAAAGTAAAATTTAATGATAAAAAAACGATATTTTACACACAGGATATTAATGGGTCTGATAAGAGAAAAAACAGAATTATGCACTGTCTATAATCTGTAATTATGTTGGTATATATATGCATAGACATCTTAGAATATTAAAAAACAGATATTTGCTAATTTACATGTTGTTGGAAAAGAGATGAACATTTAAATACATGTACAAAAATTAACAGGAATCGGGGCTGGGAATTTAGCTCAGCGGCACAGCGCCTGCCTGGCAAGCTCAAGGTCATGGGTTCGATTCCCGGTATAGGAAAAACAACAACAACAACAAAAATTAACAGGAATATAATTGTAAAATGTGACATCCAATTAAAAAATTCGTACTAGAATAATAGTGTGCAGCAAAGTTTGAAATACAAGCTAGAGGAAAAATAACACCAGTTAAGGAAAATGCAGTTTTGGAGTCATGTTACCGCACAATTACTAACCACAAAAAAAGAAACAAAAATAACCTGCTAATTACTGAGCCTAAAGTCATGCAAAAAATGCAAGTTACTTCATCTTTGGATCTAATATAGCACAAAATAATGAAAATTATTATGTACTTTAAGAGACAATATAAACTCCTGTGCTATTACTTATCAAAAGCTACAGAATTATGTGAACACATTTATTTATTTTTGTTTTGTTTTGTTTGAAATAGGGCTTTGCTATGTAATCAGGCTGGCCTGGAAATCACAATGATTCTCCTGCCTCAGCCTCCCAAGTACTGGGATTACAGGCATGCACCCCTACTCCTGGCTACAATACTTTTTCTTAAAAGAGAACTTTAAAGTTATTTAATTAGATCTATATTAAGACAGAGCTTGAAATATTTACATTTTAGGATATCTCCTCCGTATGTGCATTTTTTGGAGAAATAATTGATCTAATTTTTATACAACTCATTTTTTAGGTTTGAAATGTCTGAGAAATGATCAAAGGATTTGGAATATATGAGTTATACCTGAGACGTCTATACATTCACTGAGTTTTGACACAATATTTATTCTCAAACTGAGGAAAACTGAACTTGTGTACCACCTTTACATCAATGTTTTCTTGCAGTACTGTTTATTTGCCCCATGAATTAAAACAAAATGACTATAGGCGTCCCCACATAATAAACATTGATGTGAATTTCTCCACCGTGCAATGAAATGTTTTATGAAAAGTATGTAAAAATGAAGATTTCCCTTGTTCTGTACTTATACTAACACTCATGAATTTCTAAGTTCTTTGATGTTATGGACATTACACAATGCTTTCTCACATTATTTACACACAGTTTCTGTTTAGTGGGAGTTTTTTCATGTATTGGAAGTGGAAGAATTGAGGATTTCCACATATATTATGTTCCCTATCATGTGAGTTCTTCCATGTATTTAATTAAAAAAACCTGCCACATTGCTCGCATATCATCCAAGTCTCACTCTGAATTCTTTCGTGTACATAATACTACTTCTGTGGAAAGAGGTTCCATACTGTTTTGAAAAAAAGGTTCTCCCCAGTCTGATTCATGTCTAAGTCACTTCAGATATTCAGTTACTGTATTCTCCTTTAATACCTGATGCTCACTGCTGAGGCTTTTCCTTCCTGTTTCTATGGACCTTCTCCCAAGCATAATTTGTTTCACGTATTTGACAGTACCTCTGTGTACTGAATGCATTCACACACAATTTACATACACAGCATTTCAACACTGTGTTCCTTTATGACTTTGAAAATTATTTATCAATAACCATGTGAGCTGAAAGCTTTGACATTGATTACATATGTGTGTTTATTCGCCAGTGACTTCTTCCATTACTTTGTCAAACACAATGTGGTGAGTTTCCCCACATGATTTACATACATAGGATTTCTCCCGGAGTGTGAGTCCTCTCATGTTCTTGACAATCTCTGTGTGCGCTAAAGGCTTTCCCACATTGCTTACATATATACTGTTTCTCCCCACGATGCGTCTGTACGTGTCTTTGATAATGTCTGCGTAATCTGAAAGCTTTCCCGCACTGCTGACATACATGGGGTTTCTCTCCACTGTGGGTTCTTTCATGTTCTTGACAAGTGTATTGTCTGCTGAAGGCTTTCCCACATTGGTTACACACATAGGGTTTCTCTCCAATGTGAGTACGTTCGTGCTGCTGACAAACACGACCTGTGCTGAAGGCTTTCCCACATTGTTTACATACATAAGGTTTCTCCCCAGTGTGAATCCGTACATGTGTTTCGTAATCTCTGTGTCTGACAAAGGCTTTCCCACACTGCTTACATACATAGGGTTTCTCTTCCATGTGAGTCCACACATGTGTTTCACAATCTCTGTGTCTGACAAAGGCTTTCCCACACTGCTTACATACATAAGGTTTCTCCCCAGTATGAATCCTTTCATGTATTTTCCGAACTGCTTTTCTGCTGAAAGCTTTCCCACAGTACTTACACACGTACGGTTTCTCTCCTGTATGAGTTCTTTCATGTTCTTGACAATTATACTGTCTACTGAAGGCTTTCCCACATTGCTGACATACATAGGGTTTCTCTCCAGTGTGACTCCATTCATGATTCTGACACACAGCACTTGTGCTGAAAGCTTTGCCACACTGCTTACACGCATAGGGCTTCTCGCCTGTGTGAGTCCTTTCATGTATCTGCCAACCAACCTTTCTGCTGAAGGCTTTCCCACATTGCGTACATACATAGGGTTTCTCCCCTGTGTGAGTCTGTTCATGAGTCTGACATATACCACTTGTCCTGAAAGCTTTTCCACACAGCTTACATGCATAGGGTTTTTCCCCAGTGTGAATTCTTTCATGTATTTGACACTTGTGATATGTAATGAAACCTTTCCCACACTGCTTACATACATAGGGTTTGTCCCCACTGTGTATCCTTTCATGTTCTTGACAACAGTCTTGTCTGCTGAACGCTTTCCCACAATGATTACATACATACGGTTTCTCCCCAGTGTGAGTCCGTTCGTGCTTTTGACAAACACCACGAGTGCTGAAAGCTTTCCCACATTGCTTACATATATAGGGTTTCTCCCCAGTGTGAGTCCGTTCATGTGTTTCACAATCTCTGTGTCTGACAAAAGCTTTTCCACACTGCTTACATACATAGGGTTTCTCTTCAGAGTGAGTCTGTACATGTCTTTGGCAATTTCTGTGTGATCTAAAAGCTTTCCCACACTGCTTACATACATAGGGTTTCTCTCCACTGTGGGTTCTTTCATGTTCTTGACAATTATCTTGTCTACTGAAGGCTTTCCCACACTGGTTACACACATAGGGTTTCTCTCCAGTGTGAGTCCGTTCATGCATTTGCCAATTATCTTTTCTGCCGAAAGCTTTCCCACACTGCTCACATATGTAGGGTTTCTCCCCAGAGTGAATTCGTTCATGAATTTGACAACTGTAATGAGTACTAAAAGCTTTCCCACACTGCTTACACACATAGGGTTTCTCCCCAGTGTGAGTCCATTCATGCATTTGGCAATTGTCTTTTCTGCTGAAGGCTTTCCCACATTGGTTACATACATAGGGTTTCTCCCCCTTGTGGCTTCTTCCATGATTACCCAAGGAATTGTTAGTGAAGGATTTTCCATAGTGTTTATATACCTGGGTTTTTTCTCCAGAGTGAGCTTTCTGATGCGTCTGAATGTCATGGTGAGAAGTAAAAGTTTTTCCCCATGGTGCACACATATACATATTCAATTTACTGGGACGTTTTTGCTCCATTTGAACATCGTTGGGCGTAATGAGTGATTTGACATCTGGGTTCTCTGCAGTGGTACTTTCTTCAGCGGGGTCAACATAGGATTTTGCAGATGGCATATATTTATGGGGTTTCTCCCCAGGACATATCTTTGTATATTTCTGAAAAAACTGGAATTTTGTGCAGACCTTGCCACGCTTGTTACAGGCAGACAGCTTCTCTTGAAATCCCTTCTGCTCATGTGGTTTGAGCACACTGTTAGCCATGGTGGGCCCATCTGCTGACGAAGGACTTTCACCTGGGTTTGTACCAATGACTTTTATGGGCACATTTGTATCTGGAGCCTGAGAAACCATTTCTCCATGTTGATACCATAATGTATATTGACAGGATTGGTCTAACTCTTCAGTTCTGTAAAATGGGAGAGTAACAAAACAACCCATCACATTTAATAGTGTCCTTTAGTAACGCTTTATCATAAGGAGACCTGGTTGGAGGCCCCCGAAGAATACACAATCATCCACTTACTGCACACTCTGCATGATGGCTTGGACCCCGCTTTCACCCAAACAGTAGGATTCACTTGGGAGTTTGTACTCGGCCCATTTAACATACACAATACTTACTTTCATTCTGATGATCTGGAACACATCCTGATGAAACATGTCCCACGTACTGATGGTTGTTGTCACATTTTCCTCCATGATCCCACTCCCTCACCTTCCACTGAGCTGCTTCACCCACCCCAAAGTATCTGCTCTCTCATTTCTACCACCCGTCCTCTATTTACTCCTTATTCATGTTGTGTGTTTCTCATGTAAAATATAACTTGTGATATTGAAATGTCTGTCTGACTTATTTAATCTAAAATTATGGGCTCTAAATCCATCCATATTTTCGTAAATGCCATCACTTCATGCTTTTGTGGATGCTATTATTCCATTATGTGTAAACACCACATTTTTCATGGCTGGAAATTGAATCTAGGGTTTTAGCACTCAGACATCCATGGGATTTTTAATTTTTATTTTGAAACAGAGTCTCCTTAATCATTAAGTTGCCTAGACAGAGCATGAATGCATGATCATCCTGCTTCAGCTTCCTGGAGTTCTAGGATTCCAAGCACGCCCCTTTATGCCCAGACTATCCCATATTTCCTTAACCAACTCACCTGTGAATGCGCCTTTAGGCCTTTTCTAGAGCTTAGCTTTACTAAGTTGTGCTGCTACAAAGAGTATGTAAGCACCACTGTAACATGGTTACTTTAACATTGTGGGGAATATACGCAGTAAAAGTATAGCTGGATACAGCCAGATGTGGTGGTATACACAACATCCCAGCACTTGGGAGGCTGAGGCAGAAGCATTCTGCGACTTTAGTCCAGCCTAGGGTACATAGTGAGACCCCATCTTAAAAACACCAAAAAAAGTGTAGTGTGATAAAACAGAATGTCTATTTTTCCTTTTTTGTGGAATCTCTATACACAGATATTATAGCACACTGATAGTCCCACCAATACCATGGGGATATGCCTTCTAATATTTTGAAGCACAAATCACTGTGGGCTTTGGAAGAGTGCTTGAAAAGAAATGTCATCAAAACAGTGGCATTCACTTGGATTTTGAAAGTTTACAACATTAGCATTTTTTCAAACACTGAATGTATCACACTTAACTACATATAACCTCATATATAATTTGTTTGCTTTGAAAGTTATTTTTTAAACACACACAAACACACACACATATATGTTAGCTTTCAGTGTACATACAAAATTTCTTACATATCCTCCTGTTTTCAATACCTGAATGCAATTTCATTCAACATGTCCGTAAATCTGAGCATGGAACAAAATTTGAACTTTAAAAAAAAATTTCGAACAGCATCCCACTTTGTAGTTGAGGCTGGCTTTGAACTTGCTGTGTGGCCGGGATGGCCTGGAACTTGTGCCAATTTTCCTGCCTCAGCATCCAGAGTGGTAAGATTACAGGGGGATGTCAATTCATCCGGCTGTCTGTTCTTTTATATTACTTCAGTGATATCAGTATTAGCATAATATGAGTGCCACATTTCAGATACTGGAATATTTCAAACACTAGGTTGTCACATTAGAGAGGTTCAGTGTGTCTATGTCCACTGAGAAATTTTGAGATTAGGAAGTTTGAGATTAAGGAAGTTCTTTGTGTAGGAGGCTTAATACTCTGACACATGAGGAAATTTCCCTGAGTGCAAATTACCTTAGATATCTCCTGTAATTTCTGTACTTCTCTTCAATTTGCTGGTCATCTGAGTTTCTTCCTGAAGTGTAGAAACAGAAGTATAATGAAAACTTACTATATTATATAAAACTCAGTACATTCCAGTTACATTCACGGCAAAATGGGACCATGCCTGGAAGATACATCATAACATTTCCATCCTCCCATTAAGGAAACCGTGCTGGTGAACACGATCCAACGCTCTCCGGGTGCATAAATGAGAGAACGGCGTCGTCCTTACCGACGGCAGCCAGGTTCCTAAAGGTTTCCCACATCACATCTCTGTAGAGCTTCTTCTGGGATGGATCCAGCAAAGCCCACTCCGCCCTGGAGAAGTTCACAGCCACATCCTCGAAGGTCACGGCCTCCTACATCACCAGACACGCATTTCCGGGAAAAAGTGTGAGATTCATGACACAATACAGCTCAACTCTACTCATAAAAAGCTTATATGAGGTGAGTTCTCCAATGTTTACTTCATGTCTTGGTCTTCAAATGCTAATTCTCCACCCATCTGCCTCATCTCACAGGAAGTTGGAGGCCAGGCGGGAATTCAGTGCTACAGCCACAGTGGAGTGGGAGCTCCGCTTCTCCTGCTGGCGAAACCCAGTGTCCTTGTACAAGGTCACTAAAGCAACAAAAAAGGAGCCTACAAATCCGAATTCAACAAAAAATAAGGAGAAAAATACCTGACGAATTATTCTGAGGGATCTAAGAAAACATCTTTTTCTCTCAACTTGTTATTTAGGGAATTGATCCTTCTTCCTTCTCTGATTTTATCTGCACAGCATTCTGAAACTTCAACCTGGTTTTACAGATAAAGGTTTAATTGAACACTAAGCAAGATTTATGCGTGATAGTTTGGAAAGCTAATGAAAGCAATCACACTTTCTTTTGGACAATGTCTAAGGACTGTGAGAGTAGATTAAAAATGTCCTGTTTGCTGTGGCTTGGTGAACTGCGAGGTGGCAGAAGGAAGAGAAATGGAGGGACGCACACTATGAAAATAGATATGAAATACAAGATCGCCCATACTTTGCAAACTTTACAGGCACAAATGCTGAAAGGAAAAATAAAAGAGTAAGCCTTCTCACTACAAAATACGCCTGGGAATGTCACAGCTTCTTTAAGGGACAGAGTTTCAAAATCCCCTGTGAAGTGTGCTGCCCTATTAGCAGAAAGAATGACAGACAGACTACAGAAAAGGAAGACAGTCTTCAATGGGCTCACATGTAAACAGACTGTGTCTTAGTTTTTTCTCTCTGCTAAGACAAAATACCCAACACCGAAATTGAAGGCAGGAAAGGGTTCCTTAGGCTCATAATTGTAGAAATTTCAGTGCACGGTGGCTCCAAGGGAGGGTGTCGGGGCAGAGGGGTGTCACAGAGGAGACACAGCCCACGCAGGCAGAAGGCAGCAGAAACAGCAAGCAGCACGCAGTGGGTGAGAACAAGCCTCTTGCTGCCCCTGATACTTATCCATGGTAGCAGCACTCACACCCTTGATTCTAGCATTGCACCATGAATGCAATCCCAGCATCGTATGTAGATCCGTCCATGTCTGAAAAGTCCCACCTATGGCCACATGAGGCTTTGGGGGACATGGAGATACGGGCCATAAAGAATATTCATTGATTATACAGCTCATATCAACAGAGGCAGAATCACAATACGTTTAATATAGCAGGCAGGGAGAAATATATTTTTGTCTTCATATGCCTTGTACGATAATAAAATTACCTCTCCAAAAGGGAAAGATAAACACTGTAAACTCACAGGGAAAACAAGTGTTTCCCCAGAAGAAAAGCATGAAGCTATCAGAATGAGAGGGAGAAACGAAAACCTCTGTAAGTCCAGGTCAGAGTCACGAAATGAAAAAAATATATACTCAGTGCATGCAAAAAGAGTTTGTATACCAAGCAAAAAACCTAAGAAAAATACAATAACAAATAACAAAAAAAAAACATAATATCTAAGAAATAACAGTAAACATATAAACCACAAGAGAAAATACCAAATAGAAAACAAGCTCCACGAGCAGATGAGGAAACGGGCAAAGAAGGTGGAACTGTGGAAAGACACCAGTAGCAAGCAGAACCGAGTATGGTAAAGGCGCTTGAGAAGAAGGCTATCTGCTGCCCCTCAGTGCACGGGACCCTTCCGACACAGCCACCGAAGACCCAGGAGACACAACGACAAGCACATCACACACAGTGAGTGAAATCTCTTCTCACTGCAGCTTAACAGTAAGTGTGAGCTGCGGCAGAGGCAACTCTGAGCTCCATTTACACTCCCACAGACAAGGTGCGCAAGTACTACTGTCGCCAAAACGCTGCAGCTGAACAAACCTGTGTGAGATTCTTCCTCGGCACTGAGACCCGCTACCCCGCACGCACAGTTCACAGGAGGCACAGCTGATTTGGGTTCACAGTTTGCAGAGGTTTCACCCCTAGCTGGCTGGCTCCCAGGCACGGTGGCTTGGCAGCGGCACAGCACACAGGGAGCCTGCGCACGGCAATGGGCAGCAGCAGGCCGTCGAGACGGGAGGAGTGAGATACACAGACCCTTTGAGTTCACACCCAGAGACCCGTATCTTCCCACCATGCTTTACCCCTCAACATCACACCCAGCTGTAAATCCACGAGAGGACCAATCCAGTATCAGAGCCATGATCCAGTCTCCCCAAAAAGCCCCACCTAGCCGGGGATATAGCTTAGCACCACAGCACCGGCACGGCAAGCACAAGGTCATAAGTTCGATTCCCAGAACAAAAAAAAAGAAACAAAAACCAAACAAA
>NW_004955499.1:411388-418290 GCF_000276665.1 Chinchilla lanigera | reverse complement strand
CTCAGAGGGCAGCTTCATCGTCTGCTGCCGAACAGCTTGCCAGAGCCGACAGTCTCCTCACCATCTCTTTAGAAATAAAGGTCTTGACATTCATGGTGGTGAGTCACTGTACAGCTCAAGCTGGCCTTCAACTCACTCTGTAGGCCAGGGTGGTCTCCAACTCCCAGGGATCCTCCCGCCTCAGCCTCCTGAGTGCTGTGTTTACAGGCGTGTTCCACCACACTTGGAGTAAGTCTCATACATCTTGCATATTTTCTGGTATCTGCCCCGGCTCCTCGTATGATCAAGCCAGTCCCAGCGCTTCTATCTTCACTCTGGACAGCTGACAAGCTGGCTGTCTTCAGGACTGGGGTCCGTGTTGGTCCGCAAGCCCAGCCCCTGGACACAGCACAAACCCTGAGGGGCAGGCCCTCTGAGCCCCGAGCACCCTGTGAGCACGAGGAGGCCGGGGCTCAAACTCACCCGGCACTGTGGGGAAATAGGGCACGCAGGAAAGCAGTGCAGAGCACCAGCAGACCAACTCCCGCACCTCTGCCCTGCAGTGCAGCTGGAGTAACACAGAAAGCACTCTTCCCCTCTCAGTGACAAAGCCGGCAACAAGTGAACACCCACAGCGCTTCAAGAGGAAACCCGCCTGCTGTTTCCAAACTGGACAGAAGAGGACGCAGACCGATGCAAGGGTAATTTCCTCTGCCGGGAAGCCGGGAGCAGAGAAAGGGAGGGGAAATGCCAGGGTCCCGATGAACAGGGATGAGGCGAAACTCCCGGGGGGCCTTTTTTTAAGATCTCAAAAACGCTCAGTTTTAGCGCCTATAACACCGCTAGTTTAGAGGGAGTCAGAAAAAAATTCTTCCATTATTCTGAGAATGGGACGGGCAAAAGTCATTCTGAAAATGCTGATGCTTTCATAAGTTCTGATAAAAAAACAAAACAAAATAAAAAAAAACTTCTGTAAGGCCCGAACCCCGGGGAGATTTCCACACACAAAGGCTTAGCTGGAAGTGAAGCACCCAACTCCAGCCGCTCCACCCTTCCTCCCCACACAGTGGCCCAGGATAACGTGATGCTGGCATTCACCTCCGGACACTACTCGGATGTTCACCCACGGACGTTAAACAGTGACAAAACCACGGGGGGAGAGGGAAATACGGCTCAGGAAGGAATCAAACAAATCACTCAACACAGACCTGAAAATAAGCAGTGAGTAATTACCGAGAGACAGTCCGGCAGCTATCTTAGTTTTGCAACAAGTGCTGGAGGCTCCCAGAGACAAAAAACCTAAAGCAAACAATACGGTATTTGTAGAAAACACAGTCATGATTTATACCTTATCATAAGACAACACAGAAATTATCCAAGCGCAGAGAAGAAGAAATAAATCTACTGGCACAGATTCCGCTGTATAATCAAGAATTTAAGTTCAAACTGACACATCAACAATTTAGATTGTTAGAGATAATGATCTGGAACATGAGGGACATGAGCTGTGCATAGGAAACACTGTGACTGTCCTAATGCGAACTGAAAACAACAGCACATTTCAAAGAGGGGTGTGGATTAGCTGTAAATCAATGTGAGTGACACTGCAAGCTGAGACAACGCTGGGATGCAATCCTCCAGAAAGTCTTAGGAGAGAACAGAAAATAGAACCATATAGAATGCAATGGAAGCTGGGCATGGCTGTCATCCCAGCACTCGGGAGGCTGAGGCAGGAGGATCGCTGTGAGTTTGAGACCAGCCTGAGCTACAAAGTGAGCTCAAGGCCAGCCTGAACTGCATAGCGAGACTCTCAAAAAGACCAAAAAAAAAAAAAAAAAACCAATGGAAACAAACAGGCAAAAAAACAAAAAAACAAAACCAGAAAGATCACACAGTATTAGAAACAGAACAAGGAAAACAATAGAAAATCAAATGAAAAAAGCTCTATAAAAATTCAAATATACTTACAAATATAATAGCATTTTGAAGTAATCTGCTAGTTTTACCATCTACAATGTTTAAATGTTTCAAAGAGTCCAGCTTCAAATTATAAAGGCATTAGATTTCAATTTGCAAGTGAAAATACGAAAGGTTTTCCAAAAGTAACAAATGCCAGACACATAAATGAAAATAAAGATTAACTGGAACATTATTTATAAAGATGAAGTGGTCCACAGTTGATTCTGATGCTGCTGCAAATGTCACTCTTCTCTCCCTTCCTGTCTCCCCCTAGCCTTAGAGAACCCTGGGTTCCTCCGTCAATCTCCTGCAGCAAACTACACTTCTTAGCTCCGCTCTTTTCAGATTTTATCACAAGCTATTTTATTTTTATTTATTTATTTTTTGGGGTGTACTGGGAATTGAACTCAGGACCTTGCGCTTTCAAGGAAGGCACTTGTGCCGCTGAGCTATATCCCCAGCCCCACAAGCTATTTTGTACAATTTTCTTTCTTTCTAAGCAAAAAGCTAGGAAACACGTTCAATCAGTGTCACCTCTCCATCTTAAAAACAGAACAAAAATTGCAACTTCTTTAGAATGGAACAATTCCCATATTTGTAGCTAGGAAACCATGCCTGCCAACAGCCATGAGACAAAGGCTGGTCACAATAAAATGCTGCTAGATTAGAGGCAGAAAGACACACAGCAACAACTGATGCTGAGGATGTGAAAGAAAGTCACAGTTACCGAAATTAAATAACGCAGTCATGTTGGAGCGTGCCCACGCAGACTCTGCAACTATGAAACACACAGGTGACTTCTCAGTCTTATTCTGTTTCTACACAGAATACTTCACACTCAGTAAATAATGAGGAGGATTCTTTTCACTCAGAGTTTGGGGCTGAGGTGTGAAACTGAGCCTGGTACCGGCCTTTCGCTGACAGAGCCCTGAGGTCATCATGTGGCATCCCATGGACAGAGTCTAAGGGTGCAGGCCGTGCCCCCTCTCTCTCTCTGTGAGCCCCAGCATTCAATCGTAGGGTACCCCAAACACTATCCATTTCTAACTAACCCAACTGTCTGTGTTTACTCAGATAATGTTTTCATCCATTAAGCTACTGTAAATTAGATGTCATGAATTTTGAATGAAATAATCCACAATTAACCATAACTGTTTCCATATTATTCATTAATCACTATCTTCAACATCTACACAAGAGTTACGAAGACATAAGCCCATATAAAAATGTGCACATGAATGTTTACACCACAGAGAGTTAAGTTAGGTAGACAGTGATGGGGAGGTAGAAAAGGATGAGGCCCAGGACAGAGCCGCTTCTCAGACGAGGTGAGCTTGGTCTGTAGCTGCGGGCTGAGCCAGAGAAAGCAGGCCGCACGATGCAGACCCGAGGGCCAGGCCCACAGCCTCGGCACCGGGAAACAACTGCTCAGAGTTACACTGTGACCAGGACCCTCATCTCAGGACGTCCGAATAATGCAGCAAACAAGTAGGCGGAAGAGAGAACACCCTGACCCTCCGTCCTACTCCTTCCAGGAACGCCTGGTTCTTTTTTGTACTTACAGTTATAGATAAAGCATGGTTAATGACTCCTGAGAGGAACCCTTGCCACGTGACTTGTTTCAGTATTAGATAAATATTAACTCTGCAACTGCACTTGAAACACAACAGTTTGATCTTAGCTTCGCCCGAGGTAACCTACAACATGATCTTACTGTATGAAAACCTCTAGACAATGCGACTTTACCGTATAACCAACACCTAGACCCTCAGTTGCAACCCACTTTCTCACGCCCTTCTGCTGGGGGAGATTCTCCTCTTTTATGGACTTCTCACTTACCACCTGCACCCTCTTTTTTATGATTTAGTGACATGACATACGAACTTGACACACTCAACAGGCTGGAATACACTTTACAGTAACACTTCAACTTAGGGTTCATAAAAGCTAAAAGGCAGAACCAACTGAAAGACCCACAAGTGATGAATAAAGAAAAAGTAAGGCTTCCATATTGTTCGTCCATAGAAATGAATAATGTTCTGAGCAACGCTACAATGTAAATCCGACTTGCAAATGTCAGGCAAGAAATTCAGACACAGAAACAGTTTTGAATTATCCACTTATACAAAACGGCCAGATTGAAAAGGTGCAGATGATTCATTCCTATACTGTGGAAAAGCAGAGAAATAAGGAGGTAGGATTTTTTAGGGCAAAATGAAGGTATTCTAAATGGATGAAGCTGTTCACCATATACATTTTTAAGTGAATGAATCAAATAGTAAGTTATATTTTAGGACAGATGTCATGACAGTTTCTACTTAGTAATAATGGGCAAAGAATTTGAAGAACTATTTGCACTGTGACTAAAAATAATTAATGAACAGAGAAAAGCGGGAAAGAGGGAGAGGCAAACGGAAAAGGGAGGAGAGTGAGGGCAAGGCGAGGATGAAAGGAGGACAGAAGTACTACAAACCAATAGGAAAGGGACGGGACAGAGAAAGGAAGCAAAGAAGGAATGAGAAAAGGAAATAAATAGCAAAACCAGAATGTGGAAGGGAGGGTGGGGAGGAGAGGACAGATGGGTGGGAGAAAAGGAAGAAACGCAGAGGCCAACGTGCTGCCATTTCCCGCGTCCCCAGCCCCAACACCCCCAGGGGGGAGTCCCGGGGGAAAGGCCTCCTTCCACGGCTCTTCTGATCCTTGTCCCTGAGGATAAAGCGACAGGATTTCCACCTTTCCTGTCAGACTCTGCGAGCCTCCTGCGAGGTGCTTCAGGATGTGGGCTGCACGGACCTGACAGAGGACAGGCCGGAGCGCTGCCACACACAGGTAAATGACGTCCACAGAGGAGGCGGTGCGCCGGCCCTGCGCACAGGGGCCTGAGGGCGGCGGATAAAACGAGGACATAGTTGGGGACAAAGAGGACTAAACGCGCACAGTGCGCAGGATTTGTGCTCCGTGCGGGCCCCTCAGGACGGAGATGTGGCAGGGAGAATCTCGGAGGACTTCATAGAAGACAACACAGAGACCTACTGCGGTCACCACAATTGCTGTAACTGAGCAAACACAGCCCAGGACCGAGCCACAAGGCGGACACCGCCACGGAGGTAAAACGCGCCCCGTAACTCATACATAGATGGTTTTAGCAGCAAATGTCTATCTCTCAAAAGCGCAATTAAAAGCTGTTATTTCTAATGCACTTAGAAATAGAGAAAATGTATTAGATGTAGACTATTTATAAAACAAGAAATAAATGTTTCTCAAAAACTAATCACTTACAAAAAATTCTGTTGTGACATAAGCAATTTTCCTTCAATTAAAAAACATAAATGTCATGTAGACTGTAATACAGAAGTAGCACAGATAACAGGGAAGGAAGTGCTTCACAATTCCCATTTGTTTTCTTTTCCCACTGGAGGGGTGGAATCCTGCACTCCATTCACACTGAGCACGCAGTTTTCCCCTGAACTGCACTATTAGTTCACTCACGTGCTCACATAAAATGTTTTATTCTTCAGACAGTATCTCACTATGTAGTTCAGGCTGGCTGTGAACTCACTGCATAGCCCAGGCTGGCCCCAAACTTGTCCTTGTCCTCCTGCATCTGAGTCACAAGTGCTGGGATGTCACATGTGAGTGACCATGCCCAGCAAAAAAATACACTATTAAATAAATAGTTTCAATAGAAAGTCATGAAATGAACATAGAAATATATGCAATTAACTTCTGATTTTAGGATATGATGTCAATGCTGGGAAAAACATAGTTATACATATAGCTTTTAAGAACTGTATGTAGCAAAACATTTCATCAAAAAATGAATAATTAATGAAACGGCACTCAATATCCTGGAAAAGATGATCAAGATGGAGTAACAACAGGAAACAGGAAAACACAAATGAAAAGGAGAAATAGTGTAGGGATAATAGACATATTAGCGTCACACAAGCGTCTCACCATATAATGACCCAAGCTGGCCATCAACGCTTGATCCCTGCTGTCAGCCTCAGGAAAGACTGCATTATAGATGCACACACTGTTCGCTTGTGCAACACGATACTATAAAAGAAATAAAAACTACAATAGAAGTATCATTTCATGAATTTTAGATGGTGAGAATACGGTCAGAAATGTATAAAATTCAAAATATGCCCAGAGAAAAGGCGAACAGTGAAGAATGAAATGTTAGCAATCAACTAAAGTGACAGTCAAAAAAGTTTCCATCACAAACTCATCTCCCAGTGGGTTTTCAATTAATTTGTTATTTTATTTTCAGACACTAATCAGGATGCCATTTGTCTGTGTACAACTTTCCAGGATGAATATGTTTATTCTGTACAGAACACTATACAGTTATGAACACTGCAACAGAAATGATATACTGCTCATCTGGGCATAGTATTGTCTGTTTTGTTTTTTTTTTGTTTGTTTGTTTTTCTCCGGTACCAGGAACCGAACTCACGACCTTGCGCTTGCCAGGCAGGCGCTTTGCCGCTGAGCTAAATCTCGAGCCCCCAGGGCATAGTATTGTCTGTCATCAAAATCTGGGTCAGAAATCTCTGTAGCTTGTGTCACCAGGTTAACACAATCTTTACCTAAACCTAGAGAACAACAAGTTTATAAGAAAAGGTAAATAAAGGGCAATGTATGCAAGCTGAACTTCAAATGCAGGATAAAATATTACTTAGCAAAATACAAAGTTGTGCTAGAAAATAGTGTCTCATCTCTGCATGTAGTTGAGTGGTAACATGGTTCCTTAGCCTGCTTGATTCCCTAGATTCAATCTAAGAACCACACACAGGACAAAGGTGTGTATATGATAGTGAAGTTGTGTTTGTTCATCTCCTCAAAGGAGGGCTTAGCGTAAAACCATGGTGAAGCCGTGGATATAGCTCAGTGGCACAAACGCCTGCCTGGCAAGTGGAAGGTCCTGAGTTTGATTCCCGGTACCAAAAATAAAGCCA
>NW_004955499.1:404717-410390 GCF_000276665.1 Chinchilla lanigera | reverse complement strand
AAATGTGCCCTGAAAGGAGTCAACTAGATGCTCCCACCTGCTCCCTCACTCAGTCTCCGCCAGTATGTTGTTTACCTAATGAAAATGCGACCTCACTCGTCACTGTAAAGCAAGGACATTATTCACACCTAGGAATGATCTCTCACGACACAGTTCAACAATTCTTTAAAAAATTATACTATTACCAACAAATTTTTTAAAAGTGTGCCGCATGTACATAGAGAAAAATTATACATACAAATAAAATTGGAGATGATCTGAGTATCAGGAGAATCATGTACAGATGCTGATTTGATGAGGCAGTATTCTAGGAATTCTTAATTGTATGCAGGGGCAACTATAGTTTTAATACAAGTAAAATAACTCTCATTAATTAATTAAGAAACACCTACTAGAATTCCACCAGCAAAATAAAAGACACAGTTATACTTTCAAGTCTCAAATAAAAGAGTAAAGAAACAGAGATATTCTTTTCCACTGTTTGGAACATGCTATACACTTATAGTCAATTACACCTGAAACTCAGACAACATGTACACACACTGAATTCGGAAGAGGTTGTCAGGACAAATCAAATGCACAGACCATGCCTTTCTGGTGGCAAATGGCTCACTGTATCCGTCAAGTAAGTTTGATTTTTGCATCACAAATGTTCCACTATGAACTATGGGTAAACTTAAAATATATGTCAAATATGAAAGTAAAACATGTAAAAAAAGTACTTTATAAATAACTGTAGGAGTGAGAATGTATTCAAAAATAAAATTGTAAAGCCACAAATGTTAAGGTGACTTTGAAGACAAGAAAAGTAACTCAGGTTGTCTGCATAGGAAGGAAATATTTTATGAAATTAACATTCAGATGGAAAAATTATGAGAAGACAAAAACACCAAGAGCAAAAAGATTTTATTAAAAAATTTCTCATCACAAATACGAAAATATGATGAAAGCAGATATTTTATACAAGGGCTTATAGAGAAAATGAAAAAAGAATGTACCAAAATGGAAGCATCAAAGAGAAAAAATGAAAAGATATAATAAACTCTTCCAGGAATCTATGAAACTCATCAAATTAGAAAAGCTTAATGCTGCTTGGTTTGAGAAATAGCAACCACAGCCCACAGGCGGAAGTGTGCGCGGGTACACTAAGATGTTACACGGATACACACTCTATGCACCAGCAAAGACGCTCCTCAGCCCCGAGCAGCTACGGCATTTTCTCAGATCTGCTTCTACGGCAACAGAAGAATGTGCTGGTGGCATCTTCACCAGTGACAGACTAGACAAGCCTGCTTGCCCAGAACCGTGGAAAGCCAAGTAAACTGTTATGGAGACACAGAGTGGAGACCCCGTCAGGAGACACACAGTGACGGAAGGAAATCTAGACAACAACACTGAGAGAATTAATGAACACACAGGATGAACCCTCTGTCACACTCCCACTGCGGAACACTAAACATGAATGCACAGGAGCTGGACGTGTAGCGCAGCGGTAGAGCCCATGTCTGTACCCGTCACTCTCCAGGGTCTACACACAGCAGGAATACTGCGCATGAAGCTGTGGTGAATAACACAATAGTGGTGAGCAGGTCACAAGTGTGGAAACAAGACACACCTGCAAGCAGAGCACTAGTGCTATTTAGGGTCAATATATCTTTCTTTTAAGGGCTGTCCTGTGTGTTATGTGACACTGAACAACATTCCTGACCTCTACGCACGCTATAAATCTCGCTCATGCTCTGCATCCTGAGTATAACAGGAGAGCGGAGACACACACACGTGTTCTGATGAGCACACTCAGCGATGCCTGAGAACCCCAGACACAGCAGGTGCAGTGGACACATAAGCTCCTGAATCCCAAGGTACCAGAATGGACAAGCAAAGACCACAAGGACGGCCAGGTTCTCTGTACCCTAAAGAAAGAAGATGAATGACACACCCAAAGTCCTCTCTCTACCTTTGCACACTCTCTGCTTGTCCTCACCTCCTGCACTACTTCTCCGAAGTCACTAGTGTGAAAAACCACAACAGACCCCACGGCCTCATGGTCTATGCTGACGTCCACTGCAGAGGGGAGGACTAAGGGGGCCTTGAACTGAAGCTGTGCTTTATCCAACTGTGTCTCTCTCCACAGGCTGTTTCCAGGGGCTTCCCCACGATGCCAACATGGAAGCTCAGTCCTCAGAGTTTAGAAACCCAGGAGACACTTATTGGAATTTCAGATATTACAGTCACTTGTCATCTATGAAACTCATAACAGAAGCTCATAGTCAGCTCTTTCTAAAGACATATAAATGACTAAAATTGGGAAGCACTAGAGAATGTGACAGTCCTGGACAGATCCACCCTCAGCTCCTTAAGGTAACAGAAGAAGTTGAAAATACAACGCATTGAAAATGCACAGAATATCCCTGATTAGTCAAACATCAGCGTCAAGACTTGTTTAAAGGTGCTCAACATACATCCCTTCAACTGGATTTGGGAATATTTATGCAACACATAACCAAATTCCTAATGAAATACTAAATTCCTCATAACCCTAAGGAATACAGTGCACTGTACATCGCTGGCTATTCACCCTGGTGTCCAGCTGCTGACAGAGCAGCGACTCATGACTGCTGTCCAACACCATGAGCAGGTGTTGTATGATACACTAATAGTGAGAGAAGTAAATACATTACAGAACTGAAAGATTTCAGTGAATGCATTTTCTCTTTTTCTTTAGTACTAAACATTTAACTCAGGGCATCAAAACACCCCAAAATATTTACTCCATAGCGAAACAAGCTTTTGTTCAATTGTCCATTTCAGGCCTGGTGTTGCAATGCTCTTGTCTCGGTCCCTCAAGCAGCTGCGATGAAAGGTGTGCCCCACCGGGCCTCACCAATGTTTACTCTCCCCGGGCTCTGAAATCTCAGAACATCATGGTGATTAGAAAAGCCCAACGTTGAACTAGCGTTTCCTAATTTCAATTGTGCCTCACACATGGTTAGGTGAACTGATCAGTAACAACGGAGACATATCCACAGTATCTCTTACTAGGCTGCCCTGCTCTCTTCAGGCCTGTGACCTCTGACCCTCTCAGGCAAGGCAGCTCACAGTCCTTCAGTTATGGTCACACTGAGAACAACCCGATCTCCGGGACGGAGGTCACTGTTGTCATGTCCGCGTCACCTCCCTCTCACCAGCCCTGCTCTCCCATCTCCCCTCCGCTTTGCTCCTCCATATTAAATAACCCCCTTTCCTCCTACCCATTCTCCTGCCTGTGGACCCTCACTGTGGGGATTTAGCTCTGCTTCTGTCTTGTTTTATAGAGCCCATCTCAGTCAACATTTCAGTTTTAAAGCAATGTCTAGAAACAGTGCAAGGACGACAATAATGATTCCAGGGACGACAGCCCTTGCCCTTCCCTCCGCTGTCTGTATCACATGTCCATGTCCATGCAGATGCCCAGCTCAATTTCAGTGTGGGTTTACCATGCAGCACTTTCAGAAAGCTGTCCTTGGCAAGAACCCTTCCCCGTCCCTTGGTGTTGGGTATGAATTCTCCAGTGTCACAAATAGGACAGAAGGAAGTAAACTTTCAAAAGTCTCTCAGCAATGTGAACTTTCCCTCAGCAGCGGAGAACACAGCCAGGCAATGGCAAGCAAGCCAGCTGAGCAGGCCAAGTTTTATACCTGATGCAAATGTCATCACACCATTGCTGGAGGTGGACCTCGTGAGCTAATCTGACTGGCTACATTAATGAGCTCATGATTTCTAGGCAGAGTAAATTCTGTGATTTGGAAAGCCCTTTGCTGCAAAGTTTTATGGCAGGTCAACAGCCAAGTATCCCTTGGTCTCAAGTATTTCTAGAATTATGAAACAAGTGTAAAGACATTTTACCAAAAAACGTATTACAAAAATAAGGATGCTTATAGAATGGAGATATCTGAATTATTTCCTTTGACAGAAAAGACACCTCTTTCCACACTGGTAATACACTAATATTCCCACCATTTTCTTCAACATTCTAAACTCTCTCAAAAACCTCAGTTAAATACTCTGACAGTAAAGAATATTTTGCTTATTCTATCTTATGAATAATACATCTAGCTACGGAAAATGGCTTAAGGAAGAGTTGTGTCATAAGCCATATTGATGAAAATTAAAACAAGAAGAGGTAGAGCTGGGGATACAGCTCAGTGGCATAAGCGCCTGCCTGGCAAGTGCAAGGTTGTGAGTTTGATCCCCGGTACCGCAAAAAAAAGAAAAAAGAAAATAATTGAAAACAAGAAGAGGTAGCAAACTACAGATACAAGACCAAGATTGCACTTCCTAGGGAAACAGGGAACGCAGCCTTCCCTAGCACAAGGAGGTGCCGCCACTCCCTACGAAGCTCCCCAGTTTCCAGGAAGGTCAAGTGCAAAATCACCACTTTGTCTCTAAACTCCCAGTTTCCCTTAAAGCTTACACAGTAAGAAAACTGATTTTAGAACCTGAATTTCAAATGGTCATTTTTAAATACACAGAATCACTTCTGATTTGTGGACATTAAATAACTGAGCAATTACTGTGCTATGGTTTTCTCAAATTAGCTCTGGATTGAGCAGACACCTGGTCAACTACTGAACATGCTTCCAAGAATCAAGGAGTTAATCTTTTTTTCTTTCTCTGTTTTTTTTGAAAGACTTGGTCCCACTATGCAGTTCAGGCTGACCTTGAACTCACTCTAGCCTAGGCTGGCCTCGAATTCAGAGCAATCTTCCTGCCTCAGCCTCTTAAGTGCTGGGATTACAGGCGTGCAGCACCATGCCCGACTGTGATTCTTCCTATTTCGAATGTAAACTCTGCTAATGTGGGGAGAACTGAGAGGGAGGGTTAGAAAAGGGTTTAGGCCCTCTAAGAAGTACAGGAGATGTGGCCTCTGTCAGACTAGTCATGATGCGAGCCTGCAGTTTCACACTTGTGTCCGTAGCTACAGGCTACTCCATTAAGCTCCCCTTCAACAAGGTCGATTTCCTGAAATGAAACAAGTTGATGAACTAGTTGCTGCAAAATTCTCCTACAGCCCACCAAACCCAGCCCCCTAGCAACAAGTTCAATAGCCAATCACACAGTGACCTTTGCAGGGGTTGCGAATGGGGACCCACTCCATAAACAGGACGGCACCCCAGATTTGTTGGTGACCCAGCTCTGAGCGCCCCCACTCCTCTCCCGCTGGGGCTTTGTACTGCTTCTTGCAATACCTGCAATACAGTTTTGTTGGTCTTTCCTGACTCCTTTTACTCTATGTCAGAGAAAGACAAGCCCAGCAAGTCTGAGTCTGGAGAGATGAGACCCTAGACACCCGAGGTACCCCCTTTAGGTTCAGGACCTCACTCGACAACGTCCTGAAACCGCGAGCTGTTTCTCACCATTGTGAGCAGGGGTCTGAGATAAACAACTTAAGGTGGCAACTGTTTGGGCTGCCGAGGGTGCAACGCAGGAGTTCACTGCACACTTGGAAAGCCCTGCTCCCGAGTCACGTCACCTGCAACGTGCAGCCTTGCTTTGGATGCAAGTGGCCCTTATCAACATCTGTTAAGAGGTTGGCTATATGGGACAATATTGGAAACTCAGGAATTCACTGATGCTAAAAAGGCAGAGGTCTGAGGAGCGGGGGTGTGAGATCCTGCGAGCCTGGGATGTACA
>NW_004955499.1:395699-404438 GCF_000276665.1 Chinchilla lanigera | reverse complement strand
AGCGCACACATCTGCAAACGTCGGAGCCTCCAGCTCTGCTCCTGAGAGCGACGACCCCAGGCACCCAGCACCCCCGGCCGCCTCCTTCACACGCACCCCGACCGCACCCCGCCCCGGCTCCCGTCCCCCGTCACCATCGCGCGGCGTCCCGGAGTCCCAGGGTCCTTCCCACGCAGCCCGCGGCCGGCACAGGTCCCGCAAGGAGGACTAGAGAGCCGAGGGACACTCCCCAAAGAACTAAGGACAGGGCGCCATGACACCGGAAGTGCCCGCCCACCCCGCCTCACCTGATTGGACAGTTCGTGCAGCCGGGCTCTTGATCGCAGGTTGGCTCCTGCTCCAGTGCCCTCCCTCTGTCCAGAGTGAAGAGAAACTCCAGTCTGCGTGGGTAGAGCTCAAATAATAGGTTGTTCCCCAGGAGCTTCTGGACAAGGATCTTCCTTTCGATGTCAACCTCACCTAGCCTAACAATAATTATATTTAAGCAGTTTGCTCTTCACTTTAGAGAGCGTTCCTTGTTTTCTAATGGACTTAGTGTGCGCTTCTGAAATGGGGTGACTTGTGTTCACAAGGTTCCATGGTCAGCGTCCAGTGGAAGAATCGGTCCCCTGATGGAAGAGAACATCGTGAGTGCAGGACAGTGGAGGACCAAATAGAGTAGCGGGAAGTGTGTTTTAATTGTGGTAAGGAAGGACACGCCTACTGCACTGCCCAGAGCCTATAAGGGCACTACCTCCCTCAGCTGAGGGAAGTACTCAGTGTCCTGCATACTCAGTGTCCATGTTCCATGAGAGGTTTTCACTGGGCCAAAGATTGAAAACCTAAATTTCGTGAAGATGGCACCCTCTTGCAGAGAAACAAGCCATGTACCCAAATCAAGGGCCCCGATAACAGTAATAAAGGGCCAGTCCGTCATTCCTCCAATGATCTGGACCCGGTTAAGCCCGCTGTATCCAGTCCAAACCTGCCTAACAACGGTCCCTCTGCCAGGATGTGTGCACAGCAAAATTTACTTCTTTTGTTTCATTGGTCTGGTGGACCAATCAGAGTACTGAATTAGACTCACCAGTGGCTTCTCACATTCATCTGTTGAAGGGAGAAAAACCAAATTTAATTCCCACTGAAATTTCCACTCTTGCCCTTAACCCCATGCATGAACCTTTAAACAAGATGAGCCTTTAAACAAGGAACTTTATTTTTCCCAGAGTATTTCAGTTCATAGACATTCTGGCACTATTAAGCTAAGTGGGTAATGTTTTACTGGATTGATGGATACAGGAGCTGATATCACCATAGTAAATAGCCAATCATGGTCATCTGCTTGGCTGACTAAAGCCACCTCCACTTCCCTGATAGACTCCCCTCAGTCTGTTTCATAGACTATACTGCCACACCCTTATGTTGGCCGTGATAGACAGATATTGTAACACAGTTTATTGCAACTGTTTCTGTGAATCCGTGGGGCGTAGACCTCGTGAAAGAATAGGACACTCTATTAGTTACTTCTCCCCCTCATAGGTATGTGTCACCAACTAGCAGGATGATGGCTAAGACAGGATATCATGAGAGTAAGTTTGGGTAAAACTTGCAGGGTTGTACTCTTACAATTGTGCATTTCATTAAGCAAAATAGATCTAAAATTGGATTTATAATGAAGGCCACTGGTACTTTTCTGCAGGAAAAGTTAAGGATTTTATCAACATTGGTAGAAGAACAGCTGCAATTGGGTCATTTCAAGCCTAGTTTGTTGCAACTATTTTTAACATTGCCAGGAGCAGTACTGTGTAGAAATGCTTCATTTTTATTGACCATCTCAGATCTTATTCTAATCACCAGGTCTGTTTTCATCAGGTAGTTATAATACAAGTAATCTTGTATATTGGTTTCCATTTTAATAGGTTGAGACAACCCCATAAGTTTTTTCATCAAAATTCTAAATCCCTGCAAAAGGAATTTAAAATTACCATAGTAAAAACTAGACAAATCATGATTTGATGTCCTACCTGTCAGCTCATGCCTAGGCCTATTCCTCAGCAGAAAGTAAATTAGGAGTTTGTGTGCAAAGTGTTTCCCCTGGTTAGAGTGGATTTACCCTATGGTGCAGAAATTTAGGGAGGATGGTGTGTAAGATAAAGATACCTGGAAAGGAAGTAGAGACAACGCTGGAGGGCAAAGGGTGGTCGTGCTAGGTTTGGGTAACTAGAGGAGATAGAAAAGAAAGAATGAGGGAGACTTGAAGGGATTATCTGAACTTGCTCTCTGGTTTGGGGGAGGGATTACAACAAGAAAATGAAGGGAGAAAAAGAAATAAAATGGAGGAAAAATAAAAGAAAAGAAGGAAAAGGAAAAAGTAAAATAAAAAGAAGATAAAGCAAGATTAAATAAAACAAAATTATTTTTAAAAGCTGTGGTCCCACTACCTGTTTGTGTTCCATTTGTCTTTGTCCCAAGCACAGCACTGGTTCGCCTAACTCACCACCTGTAGTCTCATATTTCATACTTCTCCCTCCTGCCAGCCTCAACTGTCCATCATGTGCACCCTAGTTTGGGTCCTACTGTGTGGGTCTCATCCCCCAGTGGCCTGGTTCCACAGAGTAGGGGGACGGGCCAGGCACCTGGGTTCCTCTGGCTGAGCTGGGTGCCAATTCCTGGGTGCTTCCCATGTTGACTGCCCATCTCACTCTGGCTGCCGAGTCCTGGGTGTTTCCCACACTGGCTGCCCAGTCCTGGGTGTTTCCCACACTGGCTGCCCATCCCATGGTGTAGGTGGATGGGCCAGGCGCCTGTGTTCCTCTCACGCTTCCTTCTTTAAAGAAGACTGTTACATCTGAGATCAATTGTAACTTGTGCTTATAAAAAAAAACACCTATGGGAGTAAGTACACGAGGTCCCCGGGAAGATAGAATTATGCACCGGTACTGGTGTGGTTAGACTGGTTGAAATTTGTCTTCTGGTCTCTCTCCAGATGGCATCCGCCTGCCCTGGAGGTGCTGGCCAGATCAATGTCAAAATCTCTTCCTCCTTTATTGTATTCTTAAGCACTGGTGGAGGTTCAGTCTTCACATTTTGAAAAACAACAGTTCACACCTTAGAGCCAAGAAAGAATGCAGAAGAAAGTATTGATTAAGATGCTATTTCAAAACTAGAGTTGCACTGTAAGAAAGACAGAAAAAGATCAAAATTGTCTTATGTTCAGACTTTCCTTGCAAGAAAGAAATATCTTTGCTTGTGTTCAAGCATAAATGTTAGACACAAAAACACCTCAGACACCTCTGAGCCTTAAGCCATCACTTCCAATGAGCCTGAGGATATTTTTCCTCAGTCTTTGGAACCTAGCTGAGGTTTCCAAGACAACCTTAATCAAAGCCTCACACCCGGTTACTGAGTCTGAGGCTTCTCCTACCTGCTCTTTGGGTGATGAGCGTGGAGCTCCTAGGTCAGCTGCAATTAAAGCTTCCACGGGGCTGTATCTATCCTTAGCTGGTTTTGTTCAAGGTCGTCAAGGACAATATTCCTTACAAGAAGTAAATGGGGAATTTTGAACTACCCACATTCTTGTGCCCGCTTTTCTTTCAGTGACCTAAAACAGATCAGGCAAGATGTAGGAATGTTTTGAGATGATCATGGTAAGTACATTGAGCTTTTTAGAGGAATCACTCAGACATATAAATTAGATTGAGGAAATGTAGTGTCACACTTAAATCACTGACTTCTCTTGAGAGACAATTAATTTGTGGGTTTCTTAAGTGTATTACAGATAAGGGATGTATATTTTTAGAGTAAATATAAATAGAGTCTGGCCAGTTGTGCTGTAAAGAAAATTTACCTAGGTGACTGGATAGAAAACCCCAGCTGTCTCAAAGATGTCTTTGTCCCTGGGCCAAGATTTCTTCTGGACTATTACCTGCCTCTGTCTGTTCTAGGAGGTGATAGATCTCTTTTACAGGATCAGATTTTAAAACTTGTGATTCAGAGCCATTTATTAGAAAATAAGCCCTAGAAAATATAATTGGAATAGTTCATTTTTCTCACTGTTTTTCAAAAGGTTAAAAATTAATGATTCAGGTCCTTTGATTACTGGTTTCATTTTCTGTTTGGCAGTACAGTTGGAGATGTGGAGAAAAATTTAAAACGTATTTCTAACACTGTATTCAAGGATGGGAAAGGCAAGCTCAGCCTTTTCTCATAAGTAGAGGCTAGCAAACCTCAGCTTGCCTTGACCTCCATGACAGCCGCAACTTGTACAATAAGTTCAACTCAGCCAGATAGTGTCTCTTGTTATATTAGCTTGCTTCCAAGGTTTCCAGGACTTATCGCAGAGAGACAGACCCAACTCAGTCTTAGACAGTGATTGATTCTTCTGTTCACCCAAGCCCTGACCTCCCTGCTGTCCAATAGTAACCCCAATTAACTTGCCCAAAACAAATCCGCCTAACCACACATGACAAGACAGTGTGTAACCTGCTATAAAAGTCCTGTTATCTGCTTTTTGTACTTCCTTCTAAAAACCTTTTTCAGTAAACGTTTAACCCTAAGACAAGGTTACAATTTGGAGCTGAGATGCCATCAGTCTGTCGGCATCAATACAGCTGGTGCCTTCCAGCTGCCTGCGGCGCCAGGTCTCCCATCTGGTCTGTGCCTGTTTCCGCAGCGTTGCTTGGGGGCGCACCTGGGAGACACCACGCTGACTACTGGGGTCACGGAGCGGGGCCACCATGGGGACTAGCCCTCCGTCCTGCAGAGGAGAAGGCACACCCCCTGGTCCTTTTCCTAGTCTCTTCAGTGGTCCAGGTGTGGGAGCCCCTGCGAGACAGCAGTGACTTCATCGGAGCCTAGAAGGAAGTGGAATGAAACAAGGTCAGGCCCTCGGGTAGAGAACGACTTCACAGGCACAACCCGCAATGAACCTTTTAGTTCCGCTTGTCAGTTCCATCGCCTTTGTGGATGAGGCAAGGACGTGGTCAATCCTCGAAGCCTGCGCTAGCAGCTTGTGTTAGTCAGGACGGTGAGTTTCTGTTTCAGATGCAGCTAGACTTAGCCCCAGGCTTGGGGAACCGGAATGTATTAACCGCTGAAAGCTTGCAGAATGCTTGAGTGAATGTTTGTCACGGATGACATCAGCAACAGGTCGTTCCATCTGTGCACCAGTGTGAAAGCACCGCCCACCCGGAGAGCTTAGAGTCACCGAGCTTAATGGAGCCCTTGCAATTTCAGCGACTTGTCCACCTGGGCTTGCCCAGCAGGCTCCCTTCAGAGGCTTGGAAAGGGAGTAACCAAGGGCTAAGTGGCACGTCTCCTTAGCTCCGATGGTGCCAACTTTTCCAAGAGGCAAGTGGCCAGGTGGGTGCCTGTGTGTGTCCTGGCTCCCTGAGAGGCCCCCACCACTCTGTCTGTTGAACTCCAATCGTGTGCCCACCACACACGCCGCAGGGAGAAAGTAAGGGTGCAAGCCATAGCAAAATGACCTCCTTTAAATGCATGATGAAAAACTTCGAGAGAGGTTTCATGAAAGATTGTGAAATAAAAATGAAACCTCCCGCCCTATGTGAAAATAAATGGCTACACCTGCGTCCTGCTTGGCCACCGGAAGGTGTTCTCAACATAAAAACTGTTCATCAAACCTTCAGGTCGGCAAGCCTGGTCCAGAAAGCCACCCAAATCCTAAATCCCCTAAATGGATGATGACCCAAAAGACTAAAAAGATTTGTGCTATTCTGCCTGCTGATTCTGATGGTGGCTTCCCTCCCCCATATGTGGGCCACACCCAAAACCAGCTGGGGACTCCTTCTTCCCAGAAGCAGCTCCCAGCCATCTACCAGTCCTTGTGTCCTGGGCCTCCACTCCTTTATCGGATATCAGGCCTGCCGGCCTCTCCAACCCCAACTCTGGAGAGTCCAGTTAGTCACCCAAGGGATCAAAAGACTCTGGAGAGCCAAGTGTACTGTCACCTGGATCCTCTCCCCCACTTTTCCGTGGTGATGAATAGGGCAGACTGAGCTCCATAAGACTGGGCCCCATTACTCCACGGTCACTGCAACAATCTGCGGAAAAGCAGTGACTTCTATGGTGGACAGTGGGCTGCACATTCTGCTGTCACTCAGCCTGTTGCCCCTTGACTTCCCGACAAGTTCAAGTGACAGGGGCCATGGGAATGTCCACTGAAATGAAATTTTGTCACAGCAGATCCTGTGAGATTGGTGGACATTTCATCAAACATAAATTCTTGTACATGCCTCAATGTCCTATTCCACCTCTGGGGAAAGATTTTCTTTCAAAGCTAGGAGAAACTTTTTCTACTAACCAGCGTGCTACCCTCACCCTAGTGTCCTTAACCCCGAACCTGATATGGACACTGACTGCACCTTGAGAAGAAAAATGACTGCATGAGACAGAAGCACACAGAGGCTACAATCCTGAGATTTTAAGAGCCATGTTTCCAGATGTGTGGGCAGAAGAATCACTGCAGGGGCTGGCTGTTAACCATGCTTCTCTGATGATTGAGCTCAAGCCGAGTCCTGCTGCTGTCAAACAATACCCAGTGAGATGCTTGGCTTGGATACGGCTGTACAAGAATCAACAAGTGCACAGTGTCCCAAAGGACAGTAACCCAGTGGAAAACATCTCCCATGCTTTCCCAGAAAGGAATGTAGGGGGCAGTGAATCTTAGCATACTATTTTAGATAAAATAGTTTGGTAAAAGCCAGCATGGTGCCTCGGGAAGCCTCCCGGGACAGTGTAAGAGCTAATTCCCCAGATCCACACTGCCCAGGAATGTCTCCCCAAGATAAGGGGGCTCCTAGGCCTAGGTAACCCTCCATGACCCTGCCTGGGCAGTTCCATCTCCTGGCCCTAGGTAAACATTGTAACCCTAAAGGAACGCACAGGTTGTAAAAAAGGAGACAAATGGAATGTAATGGGGGAAACATCTATCACGGTTAGACATGCGACCGCAACTGACCTGGGGTCCAACAGGCAGAAAGAAACACCATATGCCCACCGGGGTCAGCGAATGTAACATCCCAATCTGTTGCCAATGGAAACCAAAATGTATATAAGGTGAAACAAAGTTGGCCAGCAGCCCTCTTCCAGATTGGCAAGGGGAGTGAGGGTGGCCAGCCTCAAATTAAACTCTGGTTTGTTCTCAATAGCCTCGGGTCGCTTGTGGAATACAGCCCAATTTGTGCCAGGGGAGTTTCTGCCATTACAGGAATATATTCAATGCAAGTAGTATCAGTTTACTTACCCATAAAATTTTTAAAATGGAATGAATGCATCTGTCCATTTTAGTTCAGCTAATCTAGCTACATCAGTTTATTCCTCTACATAAAACCTACAGTGAGATTTGGGGTGGCTGTAAAAACAGTAATTTTCCTCCTCCCCAAATCTTCATTCGTCTTCTAATAAAAGGTAGAATTTATATCCACTTACAGATGAGGTGCACATCATACAGACTATATCAAAGTCTTCCTCAAAAAGCACACACATGCACGCACACACATTCACACATATACACATGCACAAGAACCTTATAGCTCTCTCTAAAACTCTGTTCCTAATGAAGTAAGCAAGCTTTTATTGATTGTTAAAATGTGGCACCTGCCAGAGGATGAAATTAAATAGATAAAAAGAAAAGTTACCTGAGATACAAAGAAAGACTTACCTGGAACAGATCTTAGCAGTTCCCAGGCACTTTCTTCATCCTACTGATCAAAGGCAAACATCCTTTCTATCCCATTGCTGTGATACTACATCAAGCTCCCCTTTCGTATATGCACTGATATTATCTTGTGGTACAGGAAAAGATACAATACTGAGTCAAGAAAACTGGGTTTATCTCACTAAAGAGTCTGAACAATTCCTTTGGGTTTTTTTTTTGTTTGTTTGTTTGTTTGTTTGTTTTTGTCTTTTTGAGACAGGGTCTCACTATGCAGTTCAGGCTGGCCTTGAGCTCACTTTGTAGCCAAGGCTGGTCTCAAACTCACAGTGATCCTCCTGCCTCAGCCTCCCAAGTGCTGGGGTTACAGACATGTACTACCATGCCTGCTGTATTCTTTTGCTTTCTGACTCTGTTACTGGTAAGATCAGGCCAATTTCAAGTACAATGACATCATTTAAATTGTATTCAGAATAAATGTTATTTTAAAAATTTAAAATAGTATAAAATTATACTACTCAGCTATAAAGAAAGATAAACACGAGACTTTTATAGGTAAATGAGTACAACTAGAGACCATACTCATACGTGAAATAAATCAGACTTAAATATGTAAATATCATATCATCTCCCTAGTGTAAGAAACTGAAAGAGTAAAAAAAATCCAAAAGGTACAATAGATATTGTGAAAGGGAAAGAAACTGCTCAAAAGGAAGAAACAACTGAGATGGGGGAACAGAGAAAAGAATAAGGAAAAATGTATATACACAAAATAGCTAAGATAGTTGTACTACTAATTTCTATTAGTTCATTGAAAGGAACAGTTAGTGCTTATGTTTGATCAACTTTGCATGTCTATGTCTGGCAATCTGAGAAACTACTTTGAAGATACGAATATGTAATATAATAACCATGGTTAATTTCCTATCATCTTGTTCTGAAATTATGTATCATTTTATTGATTTTTTTTCTCTTAAGAAAAAGCAATTGTTTTTGTTCATTTTTGAACAAATGTTGGCTATTGGTTTGTCATAGATGGCTTTGTATAATGTTGGCTATTGGTTTGTCATAGATGGCTTTGATCA
>NW_004955499.1:393360-394351 GCF_000276665.1 Chinchilla lanigera | reverse complement strand
AAAAAAAAAAAAAACAACAAAGTCAACACCCAAAAATCAATAGCATTTCATACACAAACAACAAACAGACTGAGAGAGAAATTAAGGAAACCCTACTTTTCACAATAGCATCCAAAAAATTGAAATATTTAGGAATCAATTTAACAAAAGAAGCAAAACATCTATTCAATGAAAACCACGGTACTCTGAAAAAAAAGATATAAGAGGATTTCAATAAATGGAAAAATGTTCCTTGCTCATGGATAGGAAGAGCCAACATTGTGAAAATGGCCATATTACCAAAATTGTTGTACAGATTCAATGCAATTCCCATTAAACTACCATTAGCATACCTCACAGATCTAGAGAAAACATTCCTTAAATTTATCTGGAACCAGAAGAGACCCAGAATAGCAAAAGCAATCCTGGGAAACAAGGACAAGTCAGGTGGAATCACAATCCCTGACCTGAAATAATACTACAAAGCCACTGTAATAAAATCAACCTGGTACTGGCTAAAAAACAGACCTGAGGATCAATGGAACAGACTGGAAGACACATATACAACCACAAACACACTCAGCCACCTAATCTTTAATATCTTTAATAATATCTTTAATAATAATCTTTATTAATGGGGCCAAATAAACTCATTGGAAGTATAATAGCCTCTTTAATAAATGGTGCTGAAAAAATTGGCTTGCCACCTGCCAAAGACTGAAAATAGACCCAAGTCTATCACCATGCACCAAACTCAAGTCAAGATGGATCACAGATCTCAATATTAAAACAGAAACACTAAATCTATTGGAAGAGAAAGTAGGTAAGAATCTTGAAGACATAGGCATAGACAGAGAGTTCATGGGCAAAAACCAAACTGCACGGGAAACACTTGAAAGAATCAACAACTGGTATATCATCCTACTGAAAAGTTTCTGCACATCTAAAGAAATCACCAGCAGAGTAAAAAGAAAACCCACAAATTGGGAAAAAATTTTAGCTGACTGTCCCT
>NW_004955499.1:391092-392650 GCF_000276665.1 Chinchilla lanigera | reverse complement strand
TGAAATAAATCAGACCTGCATGTGTAAGCATCATATTGTCTCACTAGTGTAAGACCTGAGAGAGTGAATAAAAACTAGGAGGTATGATAGACATTGTGAAACGAAAGGAAAATGCTCAAAAGTAAAGGGCAACTGGGGTGTGGGAAAAGAGAAGGGAAAGAAGGTGAAATTATGTATGTTTGTATACACAGGATAGCTAATGTAGTTGTGCTACTGTCTTCTATTGTTTTATTGAAAGGAACAGTTAATGATTACTTGTTGGTCAATTCTGCATGTCTCTATTTGTTTTCCTGAGAAACCACTTTGAAGATATCAATACGTAATACAACAACCACTGTTAATTTCCTACCACTTTGTAACTCTGTATTGTTTGTATTGTTCTTATGCTATTTTGTAAATGTATGTCTGTTAAAAAAAGAAAAGAAAAAGCAGTTGTTACTCTCAGCCAATGGTACCCAGAATTTCACCGGTAAATGAAGCAACCTGTTCCTTTCTAGGCTGGCCTCTGTATTCATGAGTTCTAAATTCCCCAACCGGAATTATAAATACTTTAAAAGAGGGTGCAAAAGCAGTATAACGCCAACTAAGTATTTTGAAAAGTAAGTTTGTGTACCTCACCCCCTTGTTTTGTGGTATGGGGACTAAGCCCAGGGTGTTTCCACTACATCTCCTCTTGTGTCTACACAAAGCCCCTCTTGTGCGTGTGAGTGTGTTTGTGTGTGTGTGTGTTTTATTTTTGGGAAAGGCTCTTGCTAAGTTGTTCAGTCTGGGTTTGAAGTTTTGATACTTGGGTCTCAGCCTCCAAGAGTGCAGGGATTACAGATGTGTGCTGTCATTCCTGTTTTTCCCTTATTCATTTGGTAAAAAAAATTAGAAATTTACTGCCTCTAAAAAACCTTTACTCACAACTTGTGGCATACTTCATTATATAAACTTATTTACCTTCATAAATCACAAATCTTTGTAGTTTTATGTCACTGTCTAGAATATCATGGGGTGAAGTACGAAGCTTGTTTAAGGAATGGGAATGTTTGCTTTCTCTTTGTCTTTACCCTTTCGCAGAACATCGCTATCACTTAACTCTCATTTTTCAATTACACAAAAAACGTATCCTTTTTTGTGGGCATATATTCGTGTTCTTCAGTGAAATTGAGTTGATCGAGACAGTGTGAAAATTTTGACTGTGAAAGCTGCTGCCTCATTCCCTGATACTGACCTGTGAAACAGCCAGCCATGGGGCTATTTTATTTGGTCCTGTCCTGTCTTGAACTCATGATGTTCTCGTGCATCAGGAGACTGATTCTTCTATAGGATACTGACCATGGAACCTTCTGAACACGCAAGTGATCCTGTTTCAGGAAGAGCACACAAAATTCATCAGATAAACGGGGGCAGCTCTGGAAAGCGAGGAGTAAACTTCACAAATGCAATTGTTAGGCTCGGTGAGGTTGACATCAAAAGAACATTGCTTAGAAGTTCCTGGGGGAAAATCTGTCATTTGAGCTCTACCCACGCAGACTAGAGTTTGTTTTTTCCTCACCATGGACAGAGGGAGGGC
>NW_004955499.1:386545-390537 GCF_000276665.1 Chinchilla lanigera | reverse complement strand
ATGTTGATAAGGGCCGGGAGAATCCCAGCAAAGGCTCAGCAGTACAGGCGGTGTGACTGGGGAGCGGTGCGTCCCAGGCTTGCAGGATTTCACACCCGCGCTCCTCACACCTCTGCCTTTTTAGAATCACAGTGGATTCCTGAGTTTCCAATACTTCCCCTCATTGCCGTCCTCATCATACATGTTGGTAAGGGCCGTGAGAATGCAAAGCAAGGCTGAACGTTGCAGGTGACGTGACTGGGGAGCAGGGCTTCCCAAGCATGCAGTGATTTCCTGAGTCGCCAGTTTGTGACCCCCCGAATTATCCCCTCAGTTATTTATGTGAGACCCCTACTGACAATGAGAAAAGCCTGCTGGAACTGTCAGGACATTGCGGAGTGAGGTTCCGGACGCAGAGGAGGGCATTGCTGCTACCTGTGGGGGCTCTGGGGTCTCGAGTCTCCAGGCTCCCCGTCGCTGGGCTTGTCTACCTCTGCCATAGAAAGAGCAAGGAGTCAGGGAAGACCAGCGCCGAGCAAAAGTCTATTGCAGGTTCTGCAAGAAGCGGTACAAAGACACCCCGGGAGAGGAGTGGGGACACTCAGAGCTGAGTCACCAACAAATCTGGGGTACAGTCCTGTTCTAGGTGGTGGGGGCCCATTTCAACCCCATTCAAGGGTCATGGTGAGATTAGATATTGGCCTTGTTGCTGGGGGGCTGGGGTTGGTGGGCTATAGAGGAATTTCCAGCAAGTACTTTAGCAGCTCGTTTTGGGGAGGTGCCCTTGTGAAGGGAGCTTAAAACAGCAGGCTGTAGCTACCAGACACGAATGTGAAACTGCAGGCTGTCAGGGTGGCTGTTTCCTGTGCCACAGAGGCCTTGTCTTTACTTCTTAAAGGGCCCAGTCCCTTATCTAACGCTACCTGCAGGTCTCAGCTGTCCCTATGTTAGGAGAGTTTTCACTGGAATAAGAAGGATAGTTCCCTGATTCCTCTAACCATCCTCAGGGAGTGTCCAGGTAGGCTGCTCAGTCCAGAGCTAATTAGAGATAACCAGAGCACAAGTTACTGCTCAGGCATTTAATCTGATCACAGGTGACTCTGTGTATTGCAAATGACCGTTTGAAACTCAGGTTTTAAACCAGTTTTTTTACTGTGCAAGATTAAAGGAAACAGATTTCGGGGAAAAAGTGGTTACTTTGTACTTGAAGTTCCTGGAAGCTGGGGAGCTTGGTAGGGAGTGGCTGCGTTCCCTGTTTCCTGAGGCAGCGTATTGTTGGTCTGGGTATTGTTGGTCCGCTATGTATATTTTCGTTGCTATTCTTATCAGTATGGCTTATTACACAACTCTGTCGCAGGCTGTTTTACATAGCCACATGCCTTTTTCATGAGATAGCTAAATATACTATTCTTTACAATCAGCCTTTTTAAATTATGCCCTCTAGAGAGTTTAGAATGCTGAGGAAAATGGTGGGGCTTTTAATGTATTACCAATGTGGAAAGAGGTACTCTTTCTGTTACAGGAAAAAATAAAATAACTCCATTTTATAAGAACCCTTATTTTTATAATACCTTTTTGTAAAGGGAACATGTGCTTGTTTCACAGTTGTTGGAAAGCTTGAAACCAAAGGGTACTTGGCTGTTTACCTGCCGTAAAACTTTGCAAGAAAGGGCTTTCCAGACCACAGAACTCCATCTGCCTGGCTACCCTGGCTACCCTGACGTCATTAAGGTAACCGGTCAGGTTACGTTGAAAGGCCGCGTTTCCGCCAGTGGAGTGATGACAGTGTGCATCAGGGGTAATTTATGGCCAGGTCACTTTGCTTTCTTGCCATTGCCTGGCTGAGCTCTCTTCTACAAAAGGAAATTTCACCTTGCTGAGAAATAGTGAAAGTTTATTTTCTTTTGTCCTGATTGGCACACCAGAGAATTCATGCCTGACACCAAGGGAGGGGAAAGGGTTCTTGCTAAGGACGACTTTCTGAAGGTGGTGGGTGTTAAAGCACACTGAGACACACGTTGACCTGGGGCGTCTGCATGGACAGGGACACGTGATACTGGCAGGGGAGGGAAGGTCATCCCTGGAATCACTGCTATTGTCCTTGCACACACTGAAATGTTGATTGAGATGGACTCTATAAAACAAGCACCGAAGCAGAGGTAACTCCCCAGAGGGAGGATCTACAGGCATGAGAACTAACAGGAGTAACAGGAATTTTTTAACTGTGAGGAGCAAAGGGGATAAAAATGAAATGGGCAAGCAGGGCTTGTGGGAGGGAGGTGAAAGCAGCAACTACAACAATGACCTCCTTCCCCTGAGGTCAGTTTGTTATTATTGTGACAGTAATTGAAGGATTGTGAGCTGCCTTGGCCTGAGAGAGGGTCAGAGGTCACAGGCCTAAGGAGAGGAGACCTAGTGACAGATGCTGTGAAGATGTCTTCTGTTGTTGGGGACCACTACAAACTGGCTCTGAGCAGGATTTAATATTAATCAGTTGGGTTTCCGTGTTTACTTGTGAGTTGTCGGAAGCTTAGGCACCTTGTCTGACAAGGTAAGGCCACAGCTGAAGACTTTTGGCTCCAACCCCAATTACTACAAGGAGACTGCAGCTGCATGCCCCACACTCCTGCAATAAATACAAGCCTAAAGATAAGGTAGTTCTCCTGATTGACATAATTTACTACTTGGGAAAATGCTCCCAAGGTCCTGCGACATTCCCGCATTTTCTTGAGTATCCTCTCCCTTTGTTTGAAAACCAAATAAATACGGGCCGCCCAGAACAGTCTTTGGCTAACTCAGAGAATACTGAAGCTGGAAGAGAGTTAGTCCCTCCTGGGGCCCTGAAATCATTTCCATTGTCTCTTTTATTTAAGCCTTCACCGTCCACTCGCTTGGGAGATTGGGCCTGATCAGCCAGCAGTAACTTAGGGTTATTTAACCCGATTTTCGATATTTTCTGTTATTACTGATTGGTTCCCCTAATCATGTGTGAGGCACAGTTGGAAATTAGGAAACAGGTCTTGTAGAATTAATAATAGGGTGGGCATCATCTCTGAGGTACAATGGGAAGGGCTTTCTCTTGGATGCAAGATTTCAAGGTGTGTTTGGTGTTTTTTGTTGTTTGAGGACTGAATGCGGAATTTGCCTCTGAGCTACGTAGTCCCCATTTCTGCTTCTAAGTTTCCTGACCTGGTCTTACTGAGTTGTCTAGGCTGGGGACGGATGGGGCTTTTGATGCTGCTAAGACAGGCAGGTGATACTTTGCTAGTTCAGGGTTGCGGTTCTCTGATCATGCTGATTTACCAAGATTTCAGTGCCTGGAGAGCGGAAACGTCAATGTAACCTGGTGGTGCACACCTTTAATCATAGCTGCTTGGGAGACTGAGACGGGAATATAGCAACACCAAGCCCAGCCTGGACAGTTGAGGAAGACTGTTTCAGTATAGAGTAAATATTTTGGGACCACCAGTCTAACATGCCTCAGCACCTGAGTTAAATCTTTAGTACTGAAGAAAAACAAAATTATTTAGTGGAAAACTTTCAGTTTTGTGATTTATTCACTTGTCTCACTAGTGATACGTGGTACAGCACCTGCTCATGGTGGGACGGCAGTCATGAGTCACTGCTCGGTCACCAGCTGGACGCCCAGGGTGCACAGCCAGTGATCACAGTGCCCTGTTCTCCATAATGTTCATGAGCTACTTGTTACTGTACTATGAATTTATTTATGTTACATAGACTTTCCCAAATACAGATCAAGAAATGTCTTTAATACCTTAAAACAAGGCTTGATAATGATGTTTGATTAATCAGGTATATTCCTGTGCATTTTCTTTTTGTTTTCCTTTGTCCTTTTTTTTTTTTTTTTTGTTATTTTTGAGACAGATTTCACTATGCAGTTCAGTCTGGCCTTGTAGTCACTTTGTAGCCCAGGCTGGCCGACAACTCACAGCAGTTATCCTGCTTCAGACTCCCGAGTGCTGGCATTAGGTGTGCACCACCATGCCTAGCTT
>NW_004955499.1:379626-385900 GCF_000276665.1 Chinchilla lanigera | reverse complement strand
ATTTCTGCTGATTCTGGGAACCCTTCCCGCTGCTTTAGCATTGGATCAGCTTTTCTCTACTGGGGTGCTCAGTGCTGTAACCCCACTCCCTCTGCCATGACGTCGGTGAGCTGAGGGCGGGTCTGTCTGACGCTGTCACTTCTGAAATGCTTCCCAGTTCGTAGTGATTTTATATGTCTCTGGGGAAAGACGTGACCGTGAGCCTTTGTGGTGTGTTTCATAAACGACAAGAGACTGCAATCCCTGACATTCCCCTAAGTGTGTCCTGTGGTCCCCACACTCTGAGAGTGAACTTCCAGTTGGCATCGTGGGGAAGCCCCTGGAAACAGCCTAGGGAGAGAGACACTGCTGGATAAAGCACAGCTTCAGTTCAAGGCCCCTTAGTCCTCCAGTGGGCGTCAGCATAGACCATGAGGCTGTGGGGTCTGTTGTGGTTTTTCACACTAGTGACTTCGGAGAAGTAGTGCAGGAGGTGAGGACAAGCAGAGAGTGTGCAAGGATAGGGAGGGGACTTTGGGTAGTGTCATTCATCTTTTTCTTTAGGGTACAGAGAACCTGGCCGTCCTTGTGGTCTTTGCTTGTCCGTTCTGGTACCTTATTACTCGGGAGCTTATGTGTCCACTGCACCTCCGAGATCAGAGGTTCTCAGGCATTGCTGACTGTGCACATCGGAGCACACGTGCGTGTGTCTCAGCTCTTGTTACACTCAGGATGTGGAGCGTGAGTGAGATTTATAGAATAGGTAGAGGTAAAGGATGCGGACTGATGTCACACAACACAGAACACAGCCTTTAAAAGAATGAAATTAAATATTCAATAGCCCTAAATGTGACTAGCGCTCCGCTTGCAGGTGTGTCTTCTTCCACACTGTGACCCTGCTCAGCACTGCTGGGTTATACTCCACAGCTTCATGCACAGCGTTCCTGCTGTGTGTAGACCCTGGAGAGTGACGGGTACAGACATGCGCTCTACCGCTGCGCCACACATCCAGCTCCTGTGCATTCGTGTTTAGTGTGCCCCCGTGGGGGTATGTCCCAGGGTTCATCCTGTGTGTTCATTAATTCTCTCAATATGCCAGATTTCCTTCCATCACTGTACATGTCACTTCCAGCAGGGACTCTACTGTTTGTCTCTGTAACTTCATGTTTGGCTTTCCACAGTTCTGGGAAAGCAGGCTTGTCTAGTTCTGTCACTGGTGAAAATGCCACAAGCACATTCTTTTGTTGCCCTCAAAGCAGATTTGAGAAAATGCCATAGCTGCTCAGGGCTAAGGAGTGTCTTTGCTGGTGCGCAGGGTGTATCCATTCAACATCTTAACGTACCTGTTATGGTTTGTGTCTGGGTGTCCCCCCAAAACCTCATGCAGTCATGGGGCAGGCTTTTAGAGTTTATCATTGATCCATATTCCAATGCTGGGGTTATGGGTGTGAGTGCTACACCTGCCCTGGGGCGGGTAGTTTGCATACAGTGTAAGGGAGCAAAAGAGGCTGCTTTCAGCTGCTCCTCCCTTTTGTTCTTGTTGCTTTTGCTGTTTTCTGCCACCAGGAGCTGTGTTCCTCTGCCATATACCTCTCTGCCTTGGAGCCAGCCGAGTCTGGACGGAAACCTCCACCAACAGAACAAAATAAACCCTTCCTTGCTTAATTTGTGGTGTCAGGTACTTTGTCTCAGCAATGAGAGAAAAGTAACCAAGACAGTACCCATGCACACTTCCGCCCTGTGTGCTATAATTCCTGTTTCTCATAGCCAACCAACATTAGGCTTTTTCTAATTTAACAAGTTTTGTGAATTTCTAGGAAAATTTAATTATGTCATTTCATTTTTTCTCTTTTATGCCTCTATTTTGTGTGTTTTTTTTCTTTTCTGTGGAAGCCCTTGTATAAAATATCTGCTTTCATCACATTTTCATATTTCATAATGAATTTTTTGATAAAAACTTGTTTCTGGTATTTTATTGTAACATGTAGAGGAAACATGCCATCTCATAATTTTTTCAACTGCATATTGATTTCATAAAGTGTTTTCTTTCCCGAGCAGAAGTCTTCAGTTACTTTTTTGTGTCTCCAAAGTCATGTTAACATTTGTGGCTTTACATTTATTTTTGAAAATTTTCTTACTCCTATAGTTCCTTACATGATATTTTTTTACATATTTTACTTTGATATTTTATGTATTTTTTGAGTGTACCCAGAGTGTACTTTGGAATATTTGTGATGCAAAAATCAGATGCACTTGGCAAATACAATGAGGAATTTACCACCATAAAGGAATGATTTGTACATTTGATTTGTACTGCCAACCCCAGCAAATCTCAGTTTGTTTAAAGCAAGTGTATTCTTGGTACTTCTTACAAATTTAGTGTGTCTATCTGTTGTCTGAGTTTCAGGCCTAAGTAACTGTAAGTGCAGAGTATGTTCCAAATAGTGGGAGAGGATATCTCTGTTTCTTTACTCTTCTGAGATTTGAAAAATAAAACAGTGTCCTTTGTTTTTTAGAAAGAATTCTAGTAGATGGTTCTTAAATTTAGAGTTGTTTGTACTACAAATATAGTTGTATTAAGTGTATAATTGAAATAATTCCTGGCGTACTGCATCATCAGATCTGAGCCTGTACGCCTCTCCTGATATTCAGATCACCTGCCGCAGTAGATCATCATTTGTGTGTGATTTTTCTCTTTGCATGTATAGCAGACTTAAACAATTTGTTGGTCAGAGTGTACAATACTTTTTAAAGAATTCTTAGCCTGTGTGTCATGTGAGATCATTTCTAGGTGTGAGTAATGTCCTTGCTTTACAGTGACGAGTGAGGTCACGTTTGCATTAAGTAAACAACATACTGGCGGAGACTGAGTGAGGGAGCAGGTGGAGCATCCAGCTGACTCCTTTCAGGACACATTTAAAAGTATTTGCAGGGGCTGGGGATTTACCTTAGTGGCAAAGCGCCTGCCTGGCAAGTGCAAGGTTATGAGTTCAATTCCTGGTACCAGAAGAAAAACAAAAACAAACAAACAAAAAATAAAAGTATTCGCAAAAATTTTAAGCCAGTTCAATCTTATAATAAGATGTACTTCTGACAGTGTAGTTTGTCTGTAAAATGTTCATTATATCCACATGGCATAGCGACCTTCTTGCACTTTCACTTCTACTAAGAAGAAAATATATTTTTGCTATTTTCATTATCAGCTAAACACTTGTCCTTACCCAACAGCCTTTCAGAATTTTCTGTAGTTTTCTTGGGTGCTGATGTTGCGATCTGTTGTTTGGGACCTTCATTTATTTATAACTTGCGTTCCGATTGTGTATTATGTAGCTTGGGCATAGTGGCATAGTTCCAATGAGTATTAAAACTACGGGAAGCACTGTGACTCTTTTCTAGCTGATCTGGCCTTTGGCAACAGTCTCCACGGTATTGTTCTCAAGATCTACATTTTGATCCTTTTATTGTTCAGGCGTAGAGTTTTATCTCTTTCATTTCAATCTTTTTGTCACTTTCTTTCGGTCTTGCCTATGTTGTCCTGTTGTAACACAGAAATTTTTGTTACAAGTGGCAGCATGGTAGAGACAGTGCGTGTCCTTGATTTAGTTCTGACTTCTAATAATTCATGTACGATAGCGCCATTGTTTGTAACATTTGCTGGTTTACACGTATATGTTTATTAAGTTAGGAATCACATTATGAAATTTTCCTTCTTCAGATACCTTTAAGAAGTAATTCACAAATATTGAGCTTTAGAAAATATGTATGTCAAAATTTGAATAATCGTGTCAGTTACTTTTTTGTGTGTATGAGTTTCACCATGCTTTTATGCTGAACTATCCTTTGATGAAATGAACAAACACATACTCATTATGATACACATACACCTTTTTCCTGTGTGTGCTACTTAGGTTGAACCTAGGGAATCAAGCAGCTTAGGGAACCATACTACTAGTCAGCTACGTGCAAAGATGAGGCACTGTATTCTAATAGAAGGTTGTACTTTACTAGGTAATATTTCATCTTGTATTTGAGAATCAGCTTGTATACTTGTAATAATGGGTCTTTATTTGCCTTTTCTTTTTTTTATTTTAAAGAGAATTTTAAAAAATAAAATAACAACATAGAGAAGAACAAAAGAAAAACAATAAAAATGATACAGGGTTGCAAAACAAAATGATCGGAATTAGCAGTGGTTGTTGCGTTATCTATTGTTATCTTCAACAGAGTTGCTCACATTACCAGATGGAAGAATACAAGACTGATCAAACCATTAAAGAGATAAAAAATAGTAACAGACATGGCTCTAGGTTTAGGTAAAGATTGCATTACCCTGGTGACACAAACTACAGAGATTTCTTACCCGTGTTTTGATAACAAACACAGCACTATGCCAGAGGAGTGTATCATTTTTACTGTAGTTTATCATTTTACTGTAGTGTTCGTACTTGTATATATTTTCTCTGTGGAATAAATATATTTATCCTGGGAATTCGGTACCTATATCAGTGGCATCCTGTTTAATGTCTGCAAAGGTTCAGGAAATCAGTTGCTAACCCACAGGGAGATGAGTGTGTGATGGAAATTTTTTTGATTGTCACTTTGGTTGGTTGCTAACATTTCATCTCCACCATTTGCCTTCTCTGTGGCCACTTTTGTAATTTTATACAGTTCTGACAGTATTTTCACCATCTAAAATTCATTCAGTGATAATTTGGTTTTACCTTTCATTTCTTTTAGAATGTGATGTTTCACAGAGGTGCAGTGGTCTGCATGTACGATGGCGTCCGTGAGGGTAATACAGCAGAGCAAGCGTTGATGGCCAGCATGTGCTACAAGGTGAGAAGCTCTGCAGAAGGTAGTATACCCATGATCGCTATCTTCTTTGTCCTTTTCATTGTGTGATTTTCTGTTGCCTCTTTCTTATTACTCTGTCTTGGTTATCTTTTCCAGTATAGTCCTATTTCATTAATCATTCATTGTTTTTGATGAAATGTTTTGCTACATATATTTCTTAAACGCTGCATATGTAACTAAATGTGTTTTTTCCCAAACACTGACATCATAGCCCAGAATCATTAGTTAGTTCCATATATTCTACTCATTTCAGGACTTTTTATTGAACCTGTTGATCACAGTGTGCTATTCAGCTGGGCATGGTCACGCCCGCATGACGTCCCAGCACTCTGACCCACATGCAGGAGGACAAGGACAAGTGTGAGGCCCGCCTGGGCTATGCAGTGAATTCAAGTCCAGCCTGAAGTACATAGTGAGACCCTGTCTGAAAAATAGAACACATTTTGCATGAGAACAACATGAATGAAGTAACAGTACAGTTCAGGGGTAAAGTGCCTGCTCAGTGTGACTGTGCTCTAGTATCCCGTCCCTGCATTGAGAAAGGAGAACAGGTTGGAACTGTGAGGCACTTCCTTCCCTGTTATTTGTGCTCCTTCTGTATTACAGTCTACATAATGTATTTTATAATTGCAGGAGAATTTCTTAGGTCACAGCAGAAGGTTTTGTTAATGATTATTTTGTGGAGAAACATCTACTGTCTTATAAACTAAGTATATCTAAAACCTCTTGTCTGAATGTTTCGAAGTGCTTTGCAATTAACAGCTTTTGACTGCATTTCTGAGGGGTGGACATTTGCCACTAAAACCCTCTACGTACATACATTGGCTGAGGTCGGTCTGTTTCTAGCTGAGTAAAAGTGTGCTGTTTACTGCTTCAATTTCAGGGAAATTTCAAAAGCTATTTGCAGTTCTATGCTGTTTCACAGCAGTACAATCTCCTGATACATTGCCCAGTTCTGATCTTTTAATCGTGATCCGCTTGCGTTAGTCTCTCGAGAAGTAGAGGACGCAAGTATCTAGCTTCGCTCCCATCTCTGCTTTTTATTCGAAAGGAAATAGGATGTCTTGATTTGGTAGTGATGCACAGATTAAAAAGAAATTAAAACGTTGATGCCATCAGTGAAATTGCAAATTCTTCCAACAGACTCGTTTTTTATAGAGAATAAATATAAAACAAAATTTCAAAACAAGGTAATAAGAGGTTTACAGTGGTTAAACATTGTGTACTTTTATCATTATCTTAGTTACTCAGAGTATAAGATATAGGCATTTAATTGTCCAAATAATACTAGCACGAATCTTTCTTTTCATTGAACTAAGAGAAATTAGGTATATAACTATCTTAACTTCCTTTTATATACATATATGTATTTGGGGTTTTTTGCTTTTCCCTTTTTCTGTCCATTCCCTCAACCAGTTTCACTTTCCTCTTGAAATTTTTT
>NW_004955499.1:377668-378436 GCF_000276665.1 Chinchilla lanigera | reverse complement strand
AATTTCCTTTTCTTGCTTGCTCTTTGCTTTCTTTTTGTGCTCTTCCTTTTGTAACTGCTTTTCCTTACTTTGATCCTGCTTTTTTCTTCTTGTTGCTCTCCCGCCCCTTGTCTTTTCAGCTCAGTCTCCCTCTCCCCACTTCCCGCCTTTCTCCTTCCATTCATTCCTCTTAGTTGCACTGAAATTTTTCTGCAAGCTCTTCTTCCGTCATTAAGTATAAATTGTTGTTATGATATCCGTACTGAAATATCTTACTGTTTCATTCATTCACTTAAAAATATATGTAGTCAACAGCCCCATCCATTTAGAGTATCTCATTTTGCTCCTGCACAAAACCTGCCTCCTTGGTTTTCCTGTCTTTCCACCCTAAAGAATGAATAATCTACAGCATACTCGGTACATTTTCCCTCTACCCATTTTGTATAAGTGGGTAATTCGACGCTGTTTCTGTGTGTAACTTCTTTGCCTGACATTTCCACGTTTGATTTACATTGCTGCATTGTTCAGAAAATTATTAATGTGTATGAATGAATAATACAGAAAGTTTAAATGTTTGCTTGTTCATCAATTTGTGGGCATTTCAGTAGGTTCTGCCTTTCAGCTTTTTTGAACACTAAGCTGACGTGTTGCTGTAACGTGCGCTCCAGCCTGGGAAATGTGTCAGGTTCGTGTCATGTCCCCCAAGAAGGTAGAAGAGGGTGAAGAAGGGAGAAGTTCACGAAAGAGAAAAGCTCCCCCGGCATGAGGCGTGGGACAGTAGGTTGCAGC
>NW_004955499.1:339707-376958 GCF_000276665.1 Chinchilla lanigera | reverse complement strand
GTGTTGTGAGTGATGCTGCTGACCTGACGGTCGCTGTGGATCAGAGCACCCATTCTCCTGCAGAGGAGAACCATGAACCATGCTGCCTTGCCTCCTGCAGTCTGAGATGCAGTCCTTTTCTCACACCCCATTGGCATGGCAGCGTTCCCGCAGGGCAGCCTGGGACATGATCTAACAGCTGGCCAGGGTCCTAGTTGGATCATCAAGTCCAAGTACCCAGGCCCCTGCACCAGCACATGAGTCCCTTGGGCTGTTGCTCTGTGGGTAGGTAGCAGACTCTCCCTAGCTAGCCTCACAGATGATACCATGACTTCTTTTGGCTCTTGGAGACAGGGTGTTGCTGTGCAGTTCAGGCTGGCCTTGAGCTCACTTTGTAGCCCAGGCTGGCCTCCAACTTGCAATGACCTCCTGCCTCAGCCTCCCAGTGCTGAGATTACAGGCGTGCGCCACCACTCCTGGCTTCATTTTACTCTTTTTTGATGGTGACTCTTTTGTTCTTATTTTCTGCCTGTCTTTGTTGTTGCTTCCCTGTTGACCTTGCTTGGCATTTTTATTTCTTTGGGATTTTCCGTTTTACTGGTCGCATCATTTCAGGGTAGGATATTCTTGAGTATTTTCTAGAGTGCTAGTTCCCATAGTCTTACATCTCTTGAGCTGGTACTTTTCATGAACTGAGCTTATTTCTTGATGTAGCGAGAAGGAACACATGGTGATACGTTCAACTAGGCTGGAAGGGGCTGGGGATTTAGCTCAGCGGCACAGCGCCTGCCCGGCAAGGGCAAGGTCGTGAGTTCGATTCCCGGTACTGGAAAAAAACAGAAAACAAACAAACAGGAAAATAAACTAGGCTGGAAGCTGTGTACTTTTCAGGCTGAAATAGTTCAGTCCAACTGCAACCTCCTCTGGCTTTAAAGTTCTGTGTTGAGATGTCTCATGTAATTCTGACGTGTTTATCTTCGCATGTAATTCATTGTTTTTCTGTGACTGGTTGGAAAAATCTTTCTGTTGGATATTTGGCTATTTGGAAAGGGTTTCTCTTACTGAGCACTTGTTCATCATGGTTCTTTGCACCTCCCCTGCTTGAGTTTTGAGTCTTTTCTCATGCTTGGGAAATGTTCTGGAATAAATTTCTGTACATATACTGATAATTCAATTCGCGTTATCTTCTACATTTTCTCTACCTTTGATTAGCTTTAGTTGGTCTTTTCAGTGGCTTCCTTGAGAAGTTCTTCTTAATTTACCATTTTCTCCCCTGATGCTGTCTTCTGTTGAATATGACGCAGAGGTCATAGGCCAGCTAAGTTTTGAGAAGTCTAGTTAAAATTACCGTAATGAGACTTCTGTTAACATGTATTGTGAGGCAAAATTGGAGCATAGAAATTTACGTCTGGCTTGTTATATGATAAAAATTTCATTAAACAGCTTTACCCGAGTGTCACGGGACGGGCATTTCAGATTGCGTTCAGGGCATTTGCTCTGAGCTACACATATTTACTTTTTATTCTTTGAAGTTAATTGCACAGTGAGTCTGTGTCGTGTAAGCTGGGGGTGGAACGCGATGCTGTTGCCCAGCCTGTGAGAGTGGTCTGAATGCAGGTGGGCGGGACCAAGCCCTGCTCCGGTGGGGCTTTGACGTTACTTCTGTGTACAAGATCACAGTGTAGCGTTAAAGTGAACGTCATCAGCACTTCGTTTGATTCCAAGAAATTGTAATCTTGCCCCCTAGATAATGTGCAGGAACCAGTGTAGAAGAAATCTTTAGTTTCTTCCATCTGTAAAACAAGCTTTTGTAGGTGTCACCCTAGTGGTGTTTGGGCAGTACTGTTGTTTTTTTTTAAAGACTATTCTCCCCAGAATCTGGAACAGGGAACCTAAAACTATTATAATTCCCAGACAGTGTAAATATCTATCCCTTTTTATAGTATGTCCCTTCAAGACATTTACTTTTGGAATCAGATTCTGTGGCTTTGCGTGAGACCTGGGCTCTGAATGTGACAGAACTGTGCAAACTGTGGGTGCTGTGAGAACTGAACTTCGTGCCTGCCTGTCACGTAGGAGACTTTCTGAGTGTTCAGCACAAAACATACGTTTAAATTTTAAAGGGAAATTTGGTGAAGAAGCAGGTCAACCTTCAGTGAATGGGTGAGTTTTGGTTCTTTTGAGAATTAAGCCTTGGGAAAGAAAAGAATGCAGTTTTTCCCTGGGAGAAAGGCTCAGAAGTGTGCATGCGTGCGTGTGTGCGTGTGGGCGTGTGAGTGTGAGTGATACAGCACTGTTTCTGTGGTGTGAGAAACTGCAAGTGCAAGTAAGGACCAATCTGTGTACTACATATTGTGAAATAGAAAATGTTCACATGGCAAGGGGAACAAGGAAAGAGGAGGAAAAATGGGAAAGGTAAAAAAAATGAAAAAAGAAGGAAAAAATGGAGAGAAAGCTTTTGTAAATGTAGAGAGGAAGAGGCATTGAAGGGAGAGTAGGGGAATTGAAAAGAGGAATCAGTTTATATCATGTACAGGTACAAATTCTTGTGATTGTGATCATTGTGTATGTCTAAAATGTACCAATAACATTTGGTTAAAATATGCATGTGTGTAATATCCCAATTCAAATTTCCTGGTGTTGCCTGCTTTTTTTTTTTTGGTATCAGGAATCGAACTCAGGACCTTGTGCTTGCCAGGCAGGCACTTATGCCGCTAAGCTATATCCCTGGCTGCTGTCGCCTGTTTTTCACCCCTTGGAACTGAGACTCATTGGGTGCATGGGGCACAGTGAGAGTGGGGTGTAAGCTCAGGAATATGTTTAAAATTCTGAGTGTGTGTTCTCTTGTGAATTTTTCCCCATGGCTCTTTTTGATGCATGTTGTTTTTAGTTTGTATGTGTGTGTGTGTGTGTATGTGTGTGTGAGAGAGAGAGAGAGAGAGAGAGAGAGAGAGAGAGAGAGAAGTTTTCTTAAGGATTTAGAAATTTTTTTCATGATTTATCCATAAGGATTTCATATTCTTGAAAACTAGAGGACTAATCTTAATTTTTTTTTTTTTTGGTACCGGGAATTGAACTCAGGACCTTGCGCTTGCCAGGCAGGAACTTGTGCCGCTGAGCTATATCCCTGGCCCAGAAGACTAATCTTAAGGAAAACAAATTTAGACATAAGTTATTTCTTTTACATTTAACATGGACATGTATAAAGCTTCACACCGTCATGCTTCTGGTGAGCAGATCACATATGCTTACTTCTAGCTCATTGTTTGATTTCATCTAACGACACTCAGAGGGGGCCACAGGCTGGATTTCTGCATGCTCGTTCATGGCTTTACCATCACATCACTAAGCAGTGTTATTGGTCCAAACTCTTTGGAATTTTTGTTTGTTTGTTTGCTTTTCGTTGTTGTTGTTTTTTGGTACCGGGGATTGAACTCAGGACCTTGCGCTTGCCAAGCAGGCGCTTATGCCACTGAGCTATATCTCTGGCTCTCTTTGGAATTTTGAAGGAGTTAATGATTAAGGGTGTTAGAGTGTTTTAAATATAAGATTGTCATTTCTTTCCCCCAGGCTGTTACCCAAACAATTGTAGAGAAGTTTGTGTTTCAGCGATTTCCCTCAGCTACTCCTCAGATTCTGATTTGCATTGTTTCCAGTTGTTTCGTAGCTGTTGATTTTGGTACATGTATGGAACAAGCCTCAGCAGGACTTGGGTCTCTCCTCGTGAGCTGTGCTGTCTGTTCTCACATGTCAGCTGCTGAGGCTACAACCTGGGTCCTCCTGGCCCTCGGGGTGAGGACGTGGCAGCAACCAGGACCTCGGTTTTTAGCCTGTCCTGGTGACTTCAGCATGGCCAGAGTCCTGGCGTAGGCAGCTCAGTGCCTGCAGCCTTGCTGCTCTGCAGAAGGTGCCGTGACGTCAGCGGGCGGCAGAGACTCCGACCTCACACGTGTGCAGCTGTGACGTGCTGGGTGTCCCGTGCTGTTCCTCCCGGCAGCAGCCCTGGTGTCCTGACGGGCGTCTCCAACGCCCCCCATGTCTCGTGTGGGTAAGTGGTTTGGACTGTGGGGCCAGGTGCTCACATTGCGCTCGCCCGTCGATGTGTTCAGTACGTGACTGTGCCGTAGGATCTGGACCCTGCATGGCGGTGTCACTCGAGAGCGACTTGGAAAAGTGCGTCCTGTCCTCTGTCTTCTCCCTTCTCTCTGCTTCCTGGCACTTTCCTTCCGTCCTGCTTCCCGCCGTCCTCTTTCTGCCTTATTCCCAGCACACCATGGACTGAAACTGGGAGGCATGAAGTCCTCTCCTTTGTGTATCGGGTCCGGGGTGTTCTGTCCCAGTAGCAGGAAGCTGGGTGTGACACCCGCTGATGCTGAATTTAATCATGCTAGAATTCAGGGTCCAAACCCAGAAGTTGTGTCCTCAGACCTGGTCTTCATTGTGACGACGACGAAGGCCTGTATTTCTAACTCCCTTTTCACACTGTAAAAGGCATTGTTTGCTGTTGATAATATGTGAGAAAATCTGAAAAAATATTTAACATTGCTGGTAATGAGAGTCAGTGGTTGAACAACCATCACGCTTGCTAAATTTCATTGTTAAATTCACAACGTTAAAAGCAGTAAGAATAAAAGGAAGTTTCCATTAGTGTGTTTAGTAAAGCAAGAAATTTGGAGAGGAATTACTAATATTTTGAAGAAGGAAATGGAGTAACTTTTCAAATGGCAACTTCCCAAAGGGCCGGCATGCTGACCAGTAGCTGATGCTGTATTTGAAGCGGACCGTCCTCATGTAATTGTCACTTGGGTATACTCAAAAAAGTCATGGGTCCCATCTCTCACGTGATCCATACAGCCTTGAGTAGTTTGTATAAATCTTTTAAATAATGAAATGCTTGCTGAGGTAGCTGTTTTCGTAAAGGAGTACTGATGGAGTGTTTGAGCTCCAGTGTCTGGTCGGCTTGCCTATCAGTTCTTAGGTATAAATGGATTTTGGATCCAGGGATGAGCAGAGAAGGGGTGAAATGTGGGAAAGGCGGGGGTGGTGGAATGCGGAAATTCAGCTCTTGCAGTAGAAGAGGTTTGCCCTTGAAGTTGACGTGTTTTAGTGAGACAGTAAACAGGAGGTGGTATGCTGGCTGGAGTTGAATATGAGTCAAAGTTCCACGGTGTAAAGAGAAATTCTAGAAATGTTTGATTAACGTCTTCTCTTAATAAGTTACCTAAATACATATGGGGCAAAATTAAAATTTAGAAAATTGTGGCTGGCTTTGTTGTGGGCTCAAAGAATCGGGGAAGCATTGCCTGTGATTGGATGAGTAGTTTGCCTTCAATCCAAGACATTCACTCTCAGCTGCATCCATTTTTAGAAATTCTTCCTTCTAGTGGGAGCAGTAGCAGCAGCACCAGCATCAGTATTAAGTTCTGAGGCTGAGTCCCAGTGTGTTGTACAGGGTGCGGCTTTAACTCGTGATCTTCTTGTGTTGTTCCGTGACACTGGTGTGACTGCAGATGTGCATCCCCAAGCTCTGGTGTGGTGGCTTGGTTTTTAAATCACTTCTGTTTGCCAAGTTCACGATGCTTGGTTAAATTAAACACCATCAACTCTTCACTTGTTTTTATATCTAGAATGTTGTAACAGTTTCTAGCTGAAAATGTTGGATGGCCAGTTTGGAAGAAGTCCTTGAATTCTTCTGGCTGTAGATGTCTGCACAGTTTAGATTAGTTGTGTAGTACAGTTTTTAAAATGGAATCTTCCCCTCTTTCTGCAACTAGGACCCTAAAACTGTCATAATTTTTGAACTATAGAAATGTCTGTCATTTTATTATAAGCCTCTTTGAGGCAATGATCGTCATTTTTGTTAATAGAACAGGTCAGTGTACCCTCCCTGGATACCTTTGTTTCCTGGCTCCAGTATGGATGTCTCAACCTGCTGGAACAGATCCCTCATCCCTCTGGCACAGATTTTCCAGCTTCTACCACTGACCTTTGGGCCTTCCCAGCGCAGGTCCTTGATCCAGACTTCCATGAGACATTGTTGTGGGCTGAAGACCTCCAGCTGGACTCGTGGAGGACATTGCCACGGGCTGCAGCCCTCAGCCAGATACTTTGGTTCTCGAGGAGTGGAAGATCTCCCACTCTTCTGCATTTGACGCTTTGGGTGAACATTATAAAATGATCTTATAAATTATGTCCTGTATTAACTACATTCCCTTGTAAACCCTGAATACTACAAATAGTAGTGTTTATATATTTTGCAGTTAAATTTATTCTCAAAAAAGCTTTTGGTGAGATTAAGCAATCATAATAATCTAAATGTCATCAGAACCCTGTAAAAGTTTTAAACTGAGCCTTGGGCAGGGTCAAGAGCATCCAGGGAAACCCTGTTAGCCTCGTCCTTGTCTTCCCCATGGGTAACACCGTCCTATTTACCGTGCTGCTGCGGGGGAATTTACCATCTGTAGTTGTCACTGTGCAGTATTCTTTTAGATTTGGCACCTTGAAATATTCCATCAGTCCCATAGAAGTGAGTCCCCATGGAAAACCATTCTGTGTGGTTCGTTTGTCTCGCTATGTTTCATACGTGATCATGCCAGTGTCAGAAGCAAGGCAGTTTCCTCTCAATTCTGGTGGTCACATGGTTGCAGTTTTTTCAAATGTAGTTTTTGATAGATGCAAAAAGAATCCCATTTTTCTTCAGGAACAACATGTGCTGTATTTTCTAGAGTTGGAATAAAGTCACTCTGTGTAGATTTTGGGATACTACGAAGTACAGGATATGGCTGTGGAGTATATCATTTCGTCCTTCATTTTTTACGTAAGTCTGCATGTTAGTTGTGTCTTTCCACAATTCTTCTCCCTTTGCCTATTTCCTCAGAGAAAATCATGGTTCTTTTTTTCTGTTTGCTGTTTTCTCTTGAGGTTTAAATGTTCTACTTTTCTTCTTATGTGTTCTTTTTATTTGGTTCAAATTCTTTTTGTGGCATACACTGCAAATGTACTTACCACTTCTTTGCTTTTATGTACCATGATTTACATTTGAGCGTCTCCCTCTTTTTCTGAATGTCTCCCTCTAATTCTGATAACATCATGATTTTCTTTTGTGGAAACACTTTTGTGTTACTTCAAAAAGTGTTCTAGTTTACCTTTCCCACTTCAGGATGTAGTTTAATTATTGTACAAGGCGTATGAAGAATAGCATGTTTCTCCCTCGTCCTCTATTGCACAGAATGTCACTTGTGCCCCTTTGTGCCCTAAGAGCTCTATCATGAATCAATAGTATGTTGTGGTTTGTGTCTAGATGTCCCACCAAAGGCTCAGTCAATCATAGATAGATCTTTTCAGAGGTGCCTGGGTCAATAGTGTATGAAAATGGGATTGATTCATGGGATTGTAAGTACCACCCAGGTATCCTGGATAAAGTACAAGTAGCAGAAAGAGAGTTGCTGCTGTTGCTTACTGCTTTGTGCTTGCTGCTTTTGCTGCCCTCTGCCTGCCACGGACTCTTTCTCCTCTGCAGTGCCCCTCTGCACGGCACACTCCCTTGGATCCAGCCCATTATGGGCAGAAACCGCTACAAAGTGTGAACTACAATAAATGTTCCCTCCTTAATTTTGGGTGTTGGAAATTTTGTCTCTGCAATGAGAAAAATGTAACTAAGACATATTCTATTCCGTGTGAGCCCACTGAAGACTCTCTTCCTTCTCTGTAGTCTAAAATTTGCTGTACTAATAGAACAGTGCCCTTCAGAGTGGATTTTGAAATTCTTTTTGTACCTAAAAGAAGCTCACACTTGAATGCATGTATGTAAGTGAAAGATTTATTCTGTGGTTTTTCCTTTCATGGCTAGTGCTTGCTAGGTTTGCAAAATCTTGGTGATCAGTGTATTTCACGTATATTTTCATTGTATCCATCCCCCATTTTTCTCCCTTACGGCATCTTTCAGATCACTGAGCCATAGCATACATGGTACTGCTTCCTTAATCCATTTTTTTTCTTTTTTTTTTCTTTTTGAGTCAGGGTCTCACTATGTAGCTCAGGCTGGCCTTGAGCTCACTTGGCAGACATGCTGGTCTTGAACTCACAGTAATCTTCCTGTCTCAGCCTCCCACGTGCTGGGATTACAGGCATGCGTCACCACGCCCAGCTTCCAATTTCACTGTTCTTAGGCTTTCTTCTATAAAAACTGTAATTTTTATTAGCTTTCCAATTACCATTCATAAAGTTAGCTTAGTGTTCTCCTAGGGGTTTGTCTATTGAAACAGGTTGATGTTTCAAAATACTGGCTAAGTTGAATCAGAAGGAAGGGATCCACCCCTTGAGTAATAAGTTGAGAAAAAAAGACATTTTCTTTGATGCCTCGGAGTAGTTCGTATTTGTCTACTTGCTTTTTACCTTGGATTCTGATTTGCAGGCTCCTTCTATGACACATGCTTCAGTGACTTTGTACAACTGAACCTCAGTTTAACCAGCGGGAGAAGCAGGGTTCCCATTCCTCTGTTGCTTTAGCACTAAATTCCAGTGTAGACTCAAACTTCCTTTGTGACGAGTGCAAATGGATGGTGAAAAAGTATTTGATGGCCAAGACATGAAGTTTTACTTTTGTAAAACTCTGCTTCATACGAGCCTTTTATGAGTAGAGTTAAAATGGTTCATGTTGTGAATCTCACTCTTCTTCCCGGAAATACGTTTGATGATGTAGGAGTCCGTGACCTTTGAGGATGTGGCTGTGAACTTCTCCAGGGAGGAGTGGGCTTTGCTGGATCCATCCCAGAAGGAGCTCTACAGAGATGTGATGTGGGAAATCTTCATGAACCTGGCTGCCATAGGTAAGGAGGATACCATTGTCTCATTTATGTAATCAGAGAGCGTTGAGTCGTGCTCGTCAGCAGTTTCCTTAATGGGAAGGTTGAAATGTTCTAATGCATCTTACAGGCATGGTCACATTTTACTGTATCAAACTTGAATCTACGGATTTTCATGTGTGTAGCAGGTCTTCATTATATTTCTGTTTGTACACTTTAGGAACGAACTCAGATGGCCAGCACATCGAGGATGAATACAGAAATTTCCGGAAACACGTAAGGTAATTTGCACTCTGAGAGGAAAGTTCCTCAGGGCTGGGGATTTAGCTCAGTGGCACAGCGCCTGCCTGGCAAGCGCGAGGTCGTGAGTTCGATTCCTGGTACTGGAAAAAAAAAACAAAAAAATAAAAAGAAGAAAGTTCCTCAAGTGTCAAAATACGAAGCCCAAGCAAACTGTGCAAACAGGATCATGTTCAGACTTCTTTAATCTCACAAAGTTCTCCATAGCCGCATACACATTGAATATCTCTAAACTGATAACTGAGTATTGGAAATATTATAATATCTCAAATGTAGGCGGTACTCATGTTATTGCCAAAACTGACATCACTGAAGTAATGTAAAAGAGCAATCAGATGAGTTGGTGCTTGGCTGTATTCCCAATACTGCAGAGATCTAGGCAGGAAGGTACGACAAGTTCCTAGCCGGACTGCACCACATAGTACGTTCAACGCCAGCATCACCTACAGAGTGAGAACCTGTCTGAAATTTTAAAAATTAAAATTAAAAAGTTCAAATTTCTTCCATGCTCAGATTTATGCATATGTTGAATGAAATTGCATTTAGGCTTTGAGGACAGAAGGCTATACAAAAAATTTTGTATGCACACTGAGAGCTAAATTCTAATTGTGTACACTCATCTTTTTAAAAGACCACTTTTGCATCACACAAATTACACGTAATATTATGTGTAGTTAAATGTGAAACACACATTCAGTATTTGAAAAGTTGCTAATGTTGTGGATATATTCAAAATGCAAACGAATGCCAGTGTTTTGATCACATTTATTTTCAAGCAGTCCTCCCAAGCCCACAGTTCACTCACATTCCAAAATATTAGAAGGTGCATCCCCATGTTATTGGTGGGACTATCAATGTGCTATAACATCTATAGAAATGAGTATAGAGATTCCACAGAAAAAGGAAAAGTTGACATCTCCTTTATCCAACCGTACTTTATTTTTGTATCTTTGGAGACAGTTTCTCTGTGTATAGTGCAGGGTGGCCACAAACTCACAGTGATACTCCTGCCTCAGCCTCCCAAAATGGCAGGCATGCCAACTGCACACTGCTGTATCGAACTGTACTTTTACTGCACGTTTCCTACAGTGTTAAAGTAACCATATTACAGAGCTGCTTAAACACTCATTTCTAGCAGTACAACTTAGAAAAACTAAGCTCTAAAAAAGCTCATTCACAGATGAGTTGATTAAGGATACATGGGAGAGCCTGTGCGCATAGGGGCACGCTTGGAATCACAGGACTCTAGGAAGCTGAAGCAGGAAGACTATGCATTCATGCTCATCCTGCACCTTAATGATTGAGGAGACTCTGTACTGAAATAAAAAGCACATGAATGAATCTCATGCTAAAACTCTGGGTGCAGTTTCCAACCCTGGAAAACATGCGGTGTGTACACATAACGGAATAGTATTCATCCACGAAAGAATGAAGTGATGGCACTCACCAAGATACGCGTGGATCTAGAGCCCGTAATGTTGGACTAAATAAGTCAGACAGAAATTGCAATGTCACAAGCTGTATCTTGTATGAGAATCCCACAACATGAATTAAGGTGTAAATAGAGGAGAGATGGTGGTAAACAGAGGCAGACACTCTGGCGTGGGTGAGGAGGCTCGGGGGAAGGGGAGTGGGTGGGCTCATGGAGGAAAATATATCAAAAGTCATCAATACATGGAACAAGTTGCATCCAGGTGTGTTCCAAATCCTCAAAATGTAAGTCCGTATTGTGTGTTGCAAATAGGTTGAGTACAAATTCCCAAGTGAATCCTACACTTTGAGTCAACGCTGTGCCCAAGCCATTGTGCAGCATGTACAGTAAGAGGATGAGTAAATGTTCTTAGGGGGCATTGAGCCAGATCTCTTCGTGGTGAATCATTATAAGAGACACCATTAAATGTGATGGGTTGTTTTGTTACTCTCCCATTTTACAGAACTGAAGAGTTAGACCAATCCTGTGAATACAACTTACAGAATCAGCATGGAGAAATGGTTTCTCAGACTCTGGATACAAACGTGCTTGTGAAAGTTGTTGCTTTAAAACCAGGTGAAGGCATTTCCTCTAGAAGGCCCCTGGTTGGCCCTTCATCAGCAGATGGGCCCATCATGGCAAACTCTGCACTCAAACCATATGAGAAACAGGGATTGCAAGAGAAGCTGTCTGCCTGTGACAAAGAAGGGAAAACCTGCACAGAACTTCAGTCCTTTCAGAAACATGCAAAGACAAGTCCTGGGGAGAAACCCCATGAATATATGCTGTGTGCAAAGTCCTACTCTGATTGCACTGAAGAAAGTAGCACTGAAGAGAAGTCAGACGTCATCTCATTCATTACACCCATCAATATTCAAATTGAGGAAAGAAGTCACAGCGAACTGAATATGTATATATGTGTACCATGGGGAACATATTTTAATTCTCACCATGATACTCAGGCACATGAAGAAGCTGATTCTGGAGACAAGTCCTATGTAGGGAAACACTACGGAAAACCATTCCCTAACAGTTCATTGGATAATCATGAAAGAATTCACACTGCAGAGAAACCCTATGTATGTAACCAATGTGGGAAAGCTTACAGCCGAAGAAAGAACTGTCAAGAACATGAACAAACCCACAGTGGAGATAAACCCTATGAGTGTAAGCAATGTGGGAAAACTTTCAGCACACAAAGAAAATGTAAAGTACATGAATGGACTCACACTGGGGAGAAACCCTACGTATGTAAGCAGTGTGGGAAAGCCTTCAGCACAAGTGGCAATTGTCGAATACATGAAAGAAATCATACTGGGGAGAAACCCTATGTATGTAAACAGTGTGGGAAAGCCTTCAGCAAAAGCAACACTTGTCGAATTCATGAAAGAATTCATACTGGAGAAAAACCCTATGTATGTAAACAGTGTGGGAAAGCTTTCAGCACCCATGACATTTATCGAATCCATGAAAGAAGTCACACTGGGGAGAAACCCTTTGCATGTAAGCAGTGTGGAAAAGCTTTCAGCAAAAGTAGTACCTGTCGAATTCATGAAAGAATTCACACTGGAGAGAAACCCTATGTGTGTAAGCAATGTGGGAAAGCTTTCAGGACAAAAGAAGGTTGGCACATACATGAAAGGACTCACACTGGTGAGAAACCCTATGCATGTAAGCAGTGTGGCAAAGCTTTCAGCACAAAGTGTGATTGTCAAACTCATGAACGGAGTCACACTTCAGAGAAACCCTATGTATGTACATACTGTGGGAAAACTTTTAGCAGAAAATGTTATTGTCAAGTACATGAAAGGATTCACACTGGCGAAAAACCCTATGGATGTAAGCAGTGTGGGAAAACTTTCAGGACAAAAGAAGGTTGGCAATCACACGAGACAACACACACTGGTGAGAGACCCTATGTGTGTAAGCAGTGTGGCAAAGCTTTCAGCACAAAGAAGTATTTTAGAGCACATGAGAGAAGTCACATTGGTGAGAAACCCTATGCATGTAAGCATTGTGGCAAAGCTTTCAGCACAAGGTGTGATTGTCAAGCTCATGAACAGAGTCATACTTCAGAGAAACCCTTTGTATGTACACACTGTGGGAAAGCTTTTAGCAGAAAACGTTACTGTCAAGTACATGAGAGGACTCACACTGATGAAAAACCCTATATATGTAAGCAATGTGGGAAAGCCTTCAGGACAAAAGAAGGTTGGCAGTCACATGAATGGACTCACACTGGTGAGAAACCCTATGTGTGTAAGCAGTGTGGGAAAGCTTTCAGCACAAAGAAGTATTTTAGAACACATGAAAGAAGTCACATTGGTGAGACACCCTATGCATGTAAGCAGTGTGGGAAAGTTTTCAGCACAAGGTGTGATTGTCAAGCTCATGAACAGAGTCACATTTCAGAGAAACCCTTTGTATGTACACACTGTGGGAAAGCTTTTAGCAGAAAACGTTACTGTCAAGTACATGAACGGACTCACACTGGCGAAAAACCCTATGTGTGTAAGCAATGTGGGAAAGCCTTCAGGACAAAAGAATGTTGGCAATCACATGAAATGACGCACTCTGGTGTAAAACCCTATGCATGTAAGCAATGTGGCAAAGCTTTTAGCACAAACAAATGTGTTAGAAGACATGAAAGAAATCACACTAGGGAGAAACCCCACTTAGGTAAGCAATGTGGGAAAGCTTTCGGGACACGTGGTGTTTGCCAAAAGCATGAATTGACTCACACGGGGGAAAATTCCTAAGTATGTAACCAAAGTGGGGAAAGCTTCCAGCAGACAGTATACTTACAAAGAACATGAAAGGGCCCACAGTGGAGAGAAACACTACGTAAGCAGTGTGGGAAAGCTTTCAGCACAGGTGGTGTTTGTCAAAAGCATGAACGGACTCACACTGGGGAGGAACATTATCTATGTAACCAATGTGGGAAAGCTTTCAGCCTACATGATGATTGTCAAAGACATAAAGGAACACACTCATGTGTAAATGCGTTCAATACACAGAGGTTTTGTTAGATGAAATAAGTCATGCTTGGGAGAAAGTCTGTGGAAACAGGAAAAGCCTCTGCACGTTAACGAGCCTCCCATGCATATTAAGGGAGACTGCAATAACTCAGTGTATGAAGTGACTTAGACGTGAATCAGACTGAGACCCTTCGAAACAATATGAAACCTATTTCAGTCCACACAAGTATCATCACATACATGAAAACGTTCGTGTCGAGACCTGTAACATATGTCAGCAATGTGGGAGTGTTTTTAAATTAATGACATGAAAGATATGATGGGGCATGTTATATACATGGAAGCCCTTCAATTTTTCCACATTAAAATACGTGAAAGCACTCCCATTGAAGAGAAGTGCTTTGTAAATAATGTGAGGAAGCATCACGTGATGCCCATAGCATCAATTGATGAGTGTCAGTATAAATAGAGAACATTTCACTAATGATAAGGCATGGCGTTGCAGTGAGAAGATTCATACCAACATTTATGGGAACACTTGTAGTCATTCTGGTTCAATTCATGTGGCAAAAATCACCCCTGCTTGAAACCATTAATACAGGCATTGCACACAACTTTCCAGCTTTTCTGCATGCAAGAATGAATATTGTTTTGAAATCCTGTGAATACGAAGGTCTCAGTAATAACTCATGTTTTCCAAATCCTTTGATCACATACAGTGTAAACCTAAAAAATGAGTTACTAAAAAAGAGCAATTATTTGTCCAGAAAATACACATGCGAAGGAGATATCCTGAAGTGTAAATATTGTAAGTTCCATCTTAAAATAGATCTCTGGGTTAAAGAATTTTAAATTCTCTTTTAGGAATTAACGTAGCCAGGAGTAGTAGTGCATGCCTGTCATCCCAGCACTCTGGAGGCTGAGGCAGGGTGGATCAGTCCAAATGTGAAATGACTTGTATTTCTTACATGACGGTAGGCTTAGTGTTCTAACTATTATTTTTGTTTCCTTTTTTGTATTTACTAATTGGAGGGTAACATAACTCTAAAACTGAATTTCCTTAACTGCTGTCATTTTCCCACTAGCTTGTATTTAATAGTTTGCTGGATGCAGGCCATTATTCCAGCAAGAGTTTTTTAATTGGCTGTCATTTTATAATTTATTACTAGTAACTTCTGTACATGTGCTTAAGCATTCCTCTGTTTTCAAACAACATAAATTAGCAGATGTCATGTTTTTAATGTTGTAAGAAAATATCTGTACATATCCTAACATAATTACAGGTTATATGCAGTGCATAATTTCCCCTGATTTTTCTCTTCAGCAGAACCATTAATATGTGTGTGTACAGTATCATGAAGTTTCACTTTTCATGTTCATATTGCCAGGATTTTGGGGAGGTAATTATTCCATCCATTATCCAAAAAAATCTGTATTTCTGTGAGGCCCCCACTGTCAGAGACCAGCAGAGCAATCTGTTTTCTCAAAGAAGGTTCAATGCGGTATAATAATTAACCTCTCCACCAGCTATATAAGTTGATAGGCTTTGTCAGCAAGAATATCCTCAGGAATTTTTTTACCATTTTTATGTTTGGACATGTTTCTATTGGGTTTCTATTCATAATAAAAAAGTGACAAATGCAGTAAGAACAGTATACCGCATACTAACCTAAGTTAATTATACTTAGGTAATTTAATTTGCCATCAGGTGGACCGTATTTTACCAACTTTGTCTTATTTATTTATTTATTTTCCTTTTTTGAGACAGGATCTCACAATGTAGCCCAGGCTGGCCTCGAACACTCGGCAATCCTCAGCTATGTGCAGATACTACATGCGTTCACCACCACACCAGGGAAAATTTTATGTCTATTTTATGATGAAATATTAAATTTCTCATGTGCTTCATGAGCTATCCTACATTGCAGAATATAGTACTAGCGTTTACATACTTCAGGGTGCGGCTAATTTTACTGCAGCGCATTTCTCATTCTTCTCATCACTGGAGCATGGATTGCACAGTGCACACTGCTATTCCAGCCACAAAAAAGTGCAAATAGAGGTCATTTTTACCCTAGTACATTTACTTCCTGCCAGTGTAGCATTAAAAAGTCTTCCTGGTACTGGCGGTTTCTGTCTGTAATCCCGCCACTCAAGCACAGGTGAACTGCTTGATTAGAACCACCCTGTGCAACTCAGTGGGACATGTGGAAAATGAAACATGAAATGCAGATGCAGCTCACTTCACTGATATTCTTGAGGAAACTCGCTTTTATCGGCCAGGCATCCTTGCACAGGCCTGTAACACTAGCGCATGGAAGGCTGAGGCAGGGGGATCTGTGTGACTTCTAGAACAACATGGGCTACTTAGTGAATTCAAGACCATACTGTATAGACAGTAAGTGCCTGTTTAAAAAGTAACAACAACAAAATAAACCTGTTTTACTAAGCAACTGTAACAGTCTGTACTTACTTTTTCTCCAGTTTTGTGTTATGATTTATTCACTACTTGTGTGATCACATACTTGTTACTGCCGCATTATATCACGGATTCTGTTTTTGTAAGTACTTTCTTCAGGCATACACACAGAATTTAAGCACACAGAACACTGGCCTTACCAAAGCTGCAAAGCTCAGAGCAGTCATTTCTCCTATGTTTGCATGTGTCCTCCCCATGTCTCAGACATGAAATTCAAAGGAGCTTTGTATAACTTACGATTTTATGCATTATAGAATCAACAGTGCTGAAAAGTAATGGAATGGATACCTTAGGGTAGATGAGCAGTTTGTGGTTATAAATGTCCTCATCAGAAGAACAGAATGAGTCCATATGAATAACCTAGTCATGCACACCAACATCCTAGAAAAACAAGGGCACCCCAAACACAAAGCTAGTACATGGCAGAAAACATAAAGATCAAAATAGAAATACATAAAATTGAGGCTAATGAAACACACAGTTGTCTCAATAGATGCAGAGAAAGCCTTTGGCAAAATAAGCCGTTAATGAGAAAATAGCGTTACAGGAGAAGAGATACTGAAGTACTTCGCCTCAGTCTGGTAAAGTCAGTTATGAAAAACATTGGGAAAATGACATTAAATGTGTAAGTACTGAAAGATTTTCCCTAACATTAGGAGGAAGAGAATGTTCACTGTGAAAACTTTTTAATGTATTTCCCTTAAACTTTAGCTCAAGCCAGTCAAGAAAGATAAATAAAAGAGATACATATAGAAAAGGAACGCAACCCTTGGGCTGTAACTACTTGTTGGATCTTTCTTGCATATCTTTGTTTTCCTGAGAAACAACTTTTGAGGATGCCAACATGTATTGCAGCAGCCGTTGATGATTTCCTACTAATCTGTCCATAACTCTGTAATGTTTGTATTGTTCCTATGCTATTTTGTAAATGGATGTATGTTTGTTACTATGTGTTTTCAGCAACAACCATTGAGAATAGTCGGTGATTTGATTGATCACTCATGTATAGCTCTATTTGTTTTCCCTAGAGACCACTTTGGAGAAACCAGGGTATGGTACAACAACCACTGATAATTTCCTGTCATTTTTGTCTGTAACTCACTATTATTTGTCTGTTTGTTTTCCTGAGATACTATCTTGATGATACCAGTAGGTAAAATAACAATCATTGATAATGTCCTACCACTTTGCCTGTAATTCGGTGAATCCCCCTATGGCTATGTTGTCCTTCTTTTACTCTTTAAAATTAAAAAAAGAAAAGGAAGAGGACTAACAGATGGAGTGAAGAACACTTACCCACAGGTGAGTACTTCTCTGCCATAAAGAAGAATAAGTTGGAGTCATTTATAGCAATGGGAATGCACATAGAGACCATAATACTAAAAGAGATCAGACAGGCTGGGGAAAAAGCTGGAGTGGTGCGGGAAATCCACTCAGTCTCTCTGAGATTCAGATTCCAAAATAAGGAAATATAATGGGAAAATCAGTATTAGGAGACCCTCAGAGATGTGGATCCCTGTGACCTGAAAGGGCAGTGTGTGACCCTGCTCCTGGGCGGGTCTTTCCACAAAAGTGGCTGCTGAGTGACTAGTACAAGTGCCCACCTCGGCCCTGGAGATGCTAGTTTGCCAGGTACCATCCAGGGAAGGGGTGGGTGGTTGTACACAGGACCCAGAGTAGTCACATGGTTCCTCTGCAGTGCTACGTTTGTTACCTTCCCACAGGAACTGGGTGGAAGATAACTATTAGAGACAGCTGCGATCACAACAGAGGCATCTGAGATAAAGGACCCAGGCCACACTCACGGCCATATCCTAAATGCAGACTGACTGACTCTGGATTTGAAAGTCATGGCAATACCATGCCTGCTCCAGGGTCTACTGGTGCCGGCATCAGGCACAGATGTGGGTGCTGACTTCCTTCATCTACCAGCATGAGCAGGGACAGGCCTGGGCTTGAACACACCCCAAATTGTAGATCCTGGAAGATGCACACACAAAAATCACGAATACGTTTTCTTTTTTTTTTAACAAGTGGGTTTGTCTTTATTCTTCAACAGTTTGTTTCACAAAACTTGTACTTTTCCCGTCTATATTCTTTGTTTGTTTGTTTTTCCGGTACCGGGAATTGAACTCACAACCTCGCCCTTGCCAGGCAGGTGCTGTGCCGCTGAGCTAAATCCCCAGCACCCCCGTCTATATTCTTAAATGTTTTTCAGGTTTATTTTTCTTTTTTTTGTTTTCTCCCTTGAATTTTTTTCTCTTTCTTCTTTCTATACTTTCTTTTTGTTTCTATTTTACTCTACATTTTAGAGGTTTTCTTGTTAAATTTTACTCATGGTACAAACAGCCCTCGGGTGCTTTTAGGAACCACTGACCCTGCTTCCCTCCCCTCCTCCTCCTCATGTTGACTACTTTAAGGGTTCACATTCTTTTTGCATTGCCCCGTTCTTAACATTCTGTCTTTTATAGTATACCTATAAAGCTTTGCTGGTTTTTACATAGTTCAGTCCAAAAAATTATTGTTGAATAATTCTGTGCCAGTAGCAGTGATAAAGCTGTAAATTTTCATGCCAATTAGCTGTGTGCCAATACATGGGTTGTCATGATGTTTACACTATAATTGTGGATGTTTCTCTAGGGTTAACAATGGTATATAAAATTTCCTATGGTTTCTCAGTATCTATTTGGTCTTGAATGGCAGTACATTACCTAAATTGTGTGCTAGTACTACGAATGCAGAAAGGTTTCTATTAACGAGTTTTCTCTGTAAGCCAACACTGTGATTTCATTTATGACATTAAGAACAGTAGGGTACATTTACAGTGAAGCCAGTGTTGGGCCAGTTCTGACTGCCAACATTAACTGAGGTGGGTGATCATAGTGCACAGAGAAAGGGTGATACTTAGCCACACTCACAGTGCATCACTGAAGGGAGACTACCTAAAGAGATCTGCACAGTAGCAAGAGTCTTTACACTCTACACCCAAAAGACTCATCACACACACAAATCAACCAATAATTGCAATTAGAACTTGAGAATGAAAGGCAATGAAATTTCTTCCAAAGCTCCCAAACCTTCCAAATCTAATCCATGGAGCACTGAGGGACAGAATACCATGGGCTGCACACATTGATTATTCTGAAGGATGACAGGAGAGGTTACAAAACAGGTCAAAATGATACTCAGCAGGATCAAAGAAGATTAAACAGGCAATGATTGTAATACACACAATGATAAAGGAGATTTCAGAAGACCTAACTGAATGTCAGATGAACTAAGGAATAGTATTCAAATATGGATCACCATTTGTCAAAGAATTAGTGTCCATGAAATGGTTTCAAACAGAAATCCAGGAGTGTAACCATTATATTGAACGTATGGGCCACAGAAGTGCCCGGTGTGAGGACATCATATCACAAACAACACAGTGATGCCTCAAAGACCAACTACTGTGACACCTTCAAAGCCGGAAAACAACAAGTAAATGGATCCAATAGCTGCTGGATGATGCAAAGTTGACAGAGCAACTGGAATGACTCAAAATCAGAAGACGATAATATTGTAGAAAACCTGTTCACAAAAATCAAACAATAAACTCTCCCAAGTATAGGGGGAAATATACATACAGATAATTGAGTCCTATAGGACCCCAAGTAGCCAGGACCAAAAGAGAACTTGTCCACATCAGATAATATTTAAGCTGCTACACATTAATCACAGAGACAATGTGTTGACAAATATTAGACACGGTAACGTGTTACATACAAATGTGAATGCATTAGAATCACAGTCGACTTCTCAACACAAACCTTAAAGGCCAAGGGGCTGAAAGAATTTGAAGCACTATGTGATAACAGCTTCCCAATCTAACATGTATCCTGCAAAACCTCCCTTCACAATTGATGAAGAAATGGTATTTCCACGACAAGGAGCACCTCAAGAAGTTCATTACCTTCAAACAGCATTACAAAACTTGACAAGGGTATTCCAGGAAGGAACAATGAAGCCAACAAGGGCAATAAATGATAAAAAATTAATGTAAGGAATAAGGAACTAAAAAACAGGAACCCAATATGTCCACAGGAAAAATTCCATATTGTTCCAGAATAACTCTCAATACAAGTCTCATATCACTAATAAAAGCACAGTGATTGAAATAATAGATCCAAATTCCATGTGTGGAATATATCTATTTTAAAATAAAATTCACAGATTAAAATTCAAAGAATAAAAAAATTCCTCAGAGCAGGAAACAGGAAGAAAGCAGGATTACCAATACTAATTTCAAATAAAGTGGATTTCAAGCCAAAACAAATGAAAAGACATGCATTCACTGCCTTTGGCTAAGGGCACAGTACAGCAGGAAGAGATACCAATTATAAGCATTTATGTACCAAACAGAGGTGCACACATCATAAAACAAACACTATTGCACATGAAAAGTCAAATACAATTGCAGTGGGGAATTTCCACGACACACTGTCACAAATGAACAAGTCAACTAGACGACTGACAAAGAAGTATCAGAATTGAAGTACTTTTTTTTTTTTTTTTTTTGCCTTTTTAATACAGGGTCTCACTATGCAGTTCAGGCTGGCCTTGAGCGCTTCATAGCCCAGGTTGGTCTCGAACTCGAAATGATCCTCCCGCCTCAGCCTCCAAGTGCTGGGCTTACAGACGTGCATCACCACCCCCAGCTTGAAGTAAACTTTTCAACACATGCACTTTGAGGATATGTACAGAGTGACCATGCAAGAAAAAGATAATGTACATTCTTTTCAGCAGCCGATGAACTGTTCTCCAAAACAGATCAGGTACTAGCCCATATCACATTCTTATGTAAGTACAATTAAATCAAAATTGTTGCATGTATATTAGATCATAGGGCAATGAAACTAGCAATCAGTGGCAAGAAAACAACAGTCACTGTGCCAACACATGAAAATTATAGAATAGCCTTTTACATAAATAATGAGCCTCAGAGGAAATTAAGGAAAATGTTAGTTTCTACCATCAAATTATAGTGCCACTACAACATGCAGGAATCTATGCCACAGTGAAGGAAATCCTAAGCGTGAAGAAATTAGTGTATGTCCACATCAGAAAAACCAAGAAGCTAATGTTAATAACCTAATGATGCTTCTCACATTCTTGGAAAAGCAAGAGCAATCCAAACCCATAGCCTTCATGAGAAAGGAATTTATAAAGACAAAAGCAGAAATGAATAAAAAGACCAAAAATTCTACAGTGAATCAAAGTGTTGTTTGAAAGAATAAACAAATAGACAATATATAACTAATTTTACAGAAATAAGGAGTGGAAAAATCCCAAATCCATGCATTTATTAAAGAAAAATGCTAAATCACAATGGATTTGTGAATACATCAGGCAGGATGCATAATCCGTAATTATAAATGCCCACATACCAAAAAAAGCCTATGGAAATAACATTGCCATGCAGCTCAAGGTTCTACAGAAACAAGAACAATCCACATCCAAAGTTAGTACAAGTAAGAAGATCAGAACAGATGAATAATTTGTGACTAACAAAACAATGTAAAACATTGTATTTGTCTCAGTAGACAAAATCACAAAATTCAATATTCATGATCAGAACTGAATAAAACAGGTATAAAATGACCTTGACTCTAACTGGTAAAAGCCATTTGTGAAAAACCTACTAATAATATTACATTAAGTGAGAAATAACAAAGCTTTTCCTCAAAAATTAAGAAGACACAGAGGTCCCCTCTGACAGCTCCTCTTTTAGTATAGTTTTCAAGATTTCAGCCAGAAAAATTATGCAAGTAAAAGAGATAAAAGGACAGAGATAAAAAAGGAAAATCAAATTATTGTTTGAGGATTACCTGTTTTTCTACATGGAACATCTAAAAAACCATGAAAGACTCCTAAAATTAGTGACTATATATGCTAGTGTAGGATGATACAAAATCAAAACAGTAATCAGTAGAATTATTATGCACCATTGATTAAAGCACCCTCGAAAAATTAGCAAAACAAGACTATTAGTAATAAGATGAAGAAAAATTAATGCTTAGGAATTAACCTTAAATAAAGTAGTAAAAACCTCTACTATGGAAAGTACACTCCTCTGGAAAAGGATACTGAGGTGGACATTGAGAAATGGAAATACATCCTGTGATTCTGGATAAACACAAGATTGTCAGAATGTCAGAATTTGAAAGCGAATATCCAGATTAAGACACTCATAATGAGAATATGCGGATGTTTCCACACAGAACTACAGAAAACAGTTCAATAATTCAAAAGGAATTGGAAGAGAACAAGAGCAGCAAATGTAATTCTGGGCAAGAAGAGCAAAGGAAAAATCACAGTCCCTGACTTCAAGTCACGCTACAGGGCTACAGTACTCTGCGAGACTGAAGAAGATATTGAAAAACAGGTATCTCCTGTTCCTTGCTAGGTAGAGCTAATAGAATTAAAATAGCTGTATTTCCAAAACTGTTAATCAGACTTAACACAATCCCAATCATTATACCAATCTCATTCCTCACAGAACTGCAGAAAACAAACAAATGTTCATACAGACCCTGTTATTCTCTAACCCTTTCTATTCTGAGTGAACTTACTTGTTCTGGCTAAAGATTTTCAGTCCAAAGGTTTTAGGTACCTATAAGCAGGAAGTTATCCCTATAGAGTCCAATAATCTATAAGAGTTGTCCATTATAGCTGGCAATTGTGAGAAGTTGTTAGTGATTTGAATTTTTTTATACCTAACATATTACTATACCATGGTTTTGTACACATCTTGTGGTTACACTTTTCTGCTGGGTGTTTAAGACCAAGTTAAGGTGAGACCTGTATTACTCAATTTTTTGTTATCTATTAAGATCAGTTAAGTCTTGTCAGACTGTACCTGGGACCAAGTACAGTATAAATCATTGAATCACTTTCCTCTGTGGTCCTATAATCTCCTTGATCAGAAGATCAGTGACTCAACTGAGTTATAGGATGTCACAGCAGAGGTGGTCATTTTTTTTTTGTTTGTTCTAAAGACAGTAGTAAAAGAAAAAAAAAAAAAAGAATAATAGCAGCATACTCAGAGGTTCTCTTTTGTCCAGGGTCCTCACTGACCTCAGAGGGCTAGAGCCAAAACATTGGCTATCCTCTTAGACCATTGATCTTTCTACTTTTTGGTCTGTAAACCTCCGTTGTTAAACATCCGGAAGAGAAGATTAAGGACGTGACGTTGTCATGGAGGCAGTAAGCTTACTATTACTATGGTATTCTCACTGAATTTTGATCAGTGTCTCCCGAAAGCTTCTGTTTCACTCTGGGTGTTACAGCACCTCTCTTGCCTGTTTAGTTATATCGACTGTGATCGTGCTGAGTACCAGTTTAATCTGTTCTCTAACCCCCGGCAACACCCTTTGGAATAATCAGTGTATGCAGTGTAGGCTGTTCTGTCCCTCAGTTCTCCCTGAGTTGATGTAGGGAACTTGGGAGTTTTGGAATGCATTTTCTTTTTTAGCTTTTTTCTTTTTGGTACGAGGACTTGAACTCAGGACTTGCACTTGCCAGCAGGCACTTATGCCAATGAGCTATCTCCCTGGCCCTGGAATGCATTTTCTCACCTTCTGTTTGAAATGCCTTTGTGTGTCGGTACGTTTTTCATGCTGAGTTAGCAGGTGCTTAAGGTGAACATGGCTTGTTGCTAGTATGGAGGTATCTGTCAGTCACTTTTCACTCATGTACTTGGAGTGCAACAAACTACACTCCATTGCCTTTGTGGTAAGATCAACAATCTCACTTAATTTGGGCAGTAAGGATTCAGGGTAATTGGCCCAATAGCAAATTTTGTGGAAATGTATCCTAGTAGCACTTTTTTTGTTTTGTTTTGTTTTGTTGTTTTTTTTTTTTCCAGTACCGGGAATCAAACTCACAACCTTGCACTTGCCAGGCAGGCGCTGTGCCGCTGAGCTCAATCCCCAGCCCCCCTAGTAGCACTGTTAATGTCATAAACGTAATCACGGTGTCGGCTTACAGACAAAATGCAGTAGTAGAAACCTTTATGTGTTGCTAGTAACATTAAGCAAATCAGTTCCTGAAGTGTCATTCAAGACAAAATGGTATTGAGATACCATAGGAACCTTTTATGTACCACCATTAACCCTAGAGAAAAATCCACAATTAACAACCCAGGTATTGATGCACAGGTCTAATGCACTAAAACTGACAGTTATATCTCTGTTGATGGTACAGAAAGTACAACCCTAATTTTGTAGACTGAACTACTAAAAAACCAATAAAACTTTCTGGTTTATAAAAGATACAGGGGCCTAGGACAGAAAGAACCCAAGAGGAAAACTCTGAAACCTTAAAGTAGGCAATATGAGGATGACAGAGAAGTGAGGTCAAAGTTCCAAAGGCACCACAGGGATGTGTGTACGGTGAGTAAAAGTTAACAGGAAACACTTCTGAAAAGCAGGATAAAAAGGGAGAAAAACTAAATTATAGGATGAATAAAAAGAGACAAAAAATTGAAGGGAGAAAAACCAAAATGGGGAAAAGGAAAATGTAAATAAAGAAAAATCCCAGAAAATACATGTAAGGACAAAAGAACCCTCCCCAAAACATAAACTAGGGAGGAAGGGCAATGTAAGAAGAAAACCACACCTGCTTGGAAGAAATGTGTGTGGGAGAGAGACAGAGGGAGAGAAATTTGTAATTTTTCTTGTGTGTGTCTTCCAGTATCTACCATTAGTGGTAGCTCAGACATGTCCCTGCTCGTGCTGGTGACAAGGAAGAAGGTCAGCACCACGTCTGTGCCTGAGGCCGGGCCAGCGGACACTGGGGCACCACGCCACCGCCAGGACTTTCCAGTCCACTGAGTCAGGCTGCCCCTGGGACGCGGCCGTGGGAGTGCGGGCTCCGTCCCCTAGCTCAGATGCCTCTCAGGGTCCCTTTCCACCCTGCTGTCTGACCGCAGCTGTGTCCAGTTCTCTGTCACCCAGTTCCTGGAGGAGGGTAATAAAGGGAGCCCTGGAGAGGAGCCATTGGCTATGCTGGGTGCTGGATTCAAAATATCAACCCTTCCCTGGATGGTTCCTGACCAAGTAGCACCTCCAGGCCTGAGGTGGGCACTTGTACTGGAGTCATGCAGCAGCCGCTGTTGTGCAAAGACCCACCGGGAGCAGTCGCACCCTCTCCCTGCAGGTCCCAGCAATGCCGGGTCGGATCTGGTCAATTGCATTTCCCTGTGTAGCTGGGCGTCCCCTGCATTGAGTTTGATTCTGTGGGGCCTGAGCCACCAAGGCCTTAAGCTGCTGCGAGCCACAGGGCAAGCACAGATGGCCTCTTTCTTCTCTGCTTTGTGTTCTTTCTTCAATGTTTTGGTGCCTTTTAGCTCTCCTGTCAGATCCCTCCTGGTTCACAGGAATCTACTTCTCTTTTATGCTTCTCCAAATGGTGGTTTTCCAGGCTTAGATTGTGAATCTCGAGGTTGACTTGATTTCCGTCACCGCTCCGCCTTTTGCCCCACCCTGTCGGATATATTTTAGTATTCGTCTTTGCTGCATTCGTGTTGCTATAATGACTTAAATTGATTCTTCTTTAGAGAAGTGTTGCACTGTGGGTAATTATGTTTTCTTTACCCACGCAACTGTTTCTCATCCTCCTTTGCTATATGCGTCCCTTTTCTTCCTTTCTCTTCCCTGACTGCCTGGGTTAAGGTGTTGGGGAGTATATTAAAAACTTCCCATCTTGAACATTCTTGTCTCCTAAGTTGTATGAAAAGCTTTCAGTTATTTCACATCTCATGTAATTTGATATTTTTTCATAAGTGAGTACTGCCTGATGGACACAAGATCTTCCTATACTTTTCCACACACACGAAAATTTTTATCATGAGTACAGGTTGCATTTTGTCAGTCGTTTTCAACATTTATTTGGATGATTTTGTGGTTTCATTTTGTCAAATTTATTAATTTCTGCTTTGATCTTTACGCTTTCCTTCCATGTACAAGCTTTGTGTTTGGGGTGTCCTTGTTTTTCCAGAATCTTCATGTGCATGATTAGGTTATTTATGTGGACACTCTGCATTTCTGATGTGGACACTGACAGATGTACACTGCTCACCCAGCCTGGTGTATCCATCCCATGAAACTTTTGGAATTGTTGCCTTCAATGTGTCTGTGATGCATAAAATCATTAATCATATGCAGCACATTTGAATTCATGTCTGTGACATGAACAGCACACACATGCCAACATGTGTCTGAGTGTTGGCATGTTCCACAATGCCAGGCAGATAAAACAGGGATTACCTAATACTACTGTGCTGAGATTCAGCTGCAGCTTTTGATATTTTATATTTACACATGTTCCACTGAGTTGTACAGGTTGCTTTTCCCCACCTACAGGTCGGTTTTAATCATGCAGCTCACCTGTGCTTGAGTGGTAGGCTAATCGACAGAAACCAGTGGCTCCACTAAGATTTTCTTGATGCTAAACTGGTGGGAAGAAATATGCTCCGGATGAAACAATTTTTACTTCCCCTCTGGCTGCACTAGCATTATGCGCTGTGCAATGTTCTGGTGATGATAAGAACTGGGAGTGAGCTGCAGTAAATACACTCTCACATCCAAGCATGTAAATGCACGTGGCACACATCCTGCAGTGAAACACAGCGTCACGACCTGTGCAGCTATCTATGGCTCTGGGGAAAATGGCAATGGGATGAGGACAATATAGACAAGAGAGAAAACTGAGGCCAGGTGGAGGGCCTCTCTCTCCTGATGGGAGAACTGAACAACAGTAGGTGTGTTTATTTATACTTGGACAAGGCTGGTGTCGAGAGACGCAGGGTTGCCTAGCAACTAACGGCTGAAATAAACTCGGGCAAGCTGTTTTTCTCAAGACTGAAGTAGCTTGACTGCGATAGGCACTTTGGCCTTGTCTTGCACAAACACACAAGACGAGTTTCCAGCTTCAGCTGCTTCCTACAGTATCGTTCATGAACCATGAGACATTTAGTATTTCATTATAAAATACACATCAATTTTTCCCTTGTGTGGTGGTGAAAGCTTGTAATACCCACACATAGAAAGCTGACAATTGCCATGAGTTTGAGGGCAGCCTCGGCTAGACGGTGAGACCCTGTCTCAAAAAAGCAAAATAAGTAAATACATAAGACAAAATTTGCCTTTGTGCAAACATCATTAGTTTAGGTTCTGGGGGGGTATAATGATCTCAGTACTAGGAGTTCTGACTGTATTTGTCAGTCATGCTTTCACCATGCATTTTAGAATGCAACCCCACGTAAACAGAGTGGCTACTTAAGGACAGAACAATGCAGGATATTTTACAGAGCACTGCAGTACTAGGAAATAAGAACGCAAAATAAGGCAAGGAGGCCAGATGGTCTCACAGACAGCGGGCTCAAGTCTTACGCACTGGAAGTGACATCACTTCCTGCAATCCTCAGACAGTGGTAGTTACTGATGAGGACAAAAACGAGTGTACGTTTTTCTCTAAAGCTGATAAAACAGAAATGAATTAGAAAAATTACTTAACTTGTACTCTGCTTTGATCTTCAGTTTAAAGAAAATATATTTCAAAGCACGAATGGTATTCACAGCATATAAAAAAAGACTGCTTCATTATGAAGAATAGAAACTTGTCCAAACAAACACCAACATGGTCAAAAATTCCTGAGAATGTTCTTGCTGACAAATCATGTCAATATTCATAGCTGGTGGAGAAGTTAATAATTAGAAGGCATCATATCTTCCTTGAGAAAATACATGCTTGTACTGGTCTCTGGCAGCGGGGACTCACAAAAAGTTATTTTTTGGGTGGAGGATTAAGTAATTACACTCCAAATAAAGCAATGCAGTATGAGCATGAAAAGAAAAATTTAATGATAAAAAACAATCAATATTGTAAACACAGGATATTAATGGCTCTGATGAAGAAAAAAATCAGGGAAAATTATGCACAGCATATAATCTGTAATTATGTTGGAATATTTATAGATATCTTCATAGAGTAATAAAAAGATGACATATGCTAATTTACATTTTGTTTGCAAACATGGACACTTAAGCACATGTACAGAAATTACTAGTAATAAAACTATAAAATATGACATCCAATTAAAAATACTTGCTGGAATAATGGACTATGTGTAGCAAAGTTTTAAATACAAGCTAGTGGAAAAAATAATTAAGGAAAACTCAGTTTTGGAGTCATGTTACCCATAATTACAAAATACAAAGAAAAGGGGAAAAAAGGCAACAAAAAAACCCTACAAAATACAGAACCTACTGTCATGTAAGAAACACAAGTCACTTCACCTTTGGATCTAGTGTAGTGCAAAATAAATACAATTATTTTGTACTTTATGACACAATATTAAACTCCTGTGCTACTGCTTAAAAGATGATACAGAATTTGTGAGCACAACATTTATTCTTTTTTTAATTTTGTTTGAGATAGGGCTTCGCTATGCAGCCCAAGCTGGGCTGCAACTCATAGTGATACTCCTGCCTCAGGTACCTGAGTGCTGGGATTACAGGCTCGCACTACTGCTCTTGGCTACATACATATATATATGTTTTTGTTTTTGTTACTGGGAATCAAACTCAGGACCCTGAGATTGGCAGGCAGGTGCTGTGCCACTGAGCTCTATCGTCATCCCTACAACATTCATTCTTACAACTTAAAATAATTTAATCCAGAGATCTATATTACAATATTTACATGTTAGGATGTTTCCTCTGAATTTGTATTTTGTGGAGAAATAATTGGTATCATTTTTATACAACTCACTTCTTAGGTTTAAACTGTGTAAGAAATGATCAAAGGATTTGGTGACTTATAAGACCTCTGTATGTGCAGAGTTCTGATACAATAGTCATTCTCGCATGCAGGGCGACTGCTAACTTGTGTATAACCCTTGTATTAATGGATTCTCACAATAGTGTTATTTTCCCACATGAATTAAACCAAAACGAGCACACCTGTTTTCACAGAACATCAATATGAATATCCCCAGTGCGCAATGTCATGTTTGACGACTATATAAAAATTTTTTCATGTTCTCTTTTTACACTAAGCTGCATGAATTCGTATGCTTTTATTTTTTGGTGGTACTGGGGATTGAACGCAGGTCCTTGTGCGTGCTAGGAAAGCACTCTTACCACTGCCCCACACAGTACTTTCTCACATAATTTATGCAGGGTTTCCTTTGACTGCAAGTTCTTCCATGTATTTCAAGGTGAGTGGAAGAACTTGAGGGTTTCCATACTGGATGGTCCCTAGCATGTGAGTTCTTTCATGTATTTGAGTTAAAAATAAAACTCCCACACTGCTCATATGGGTTAAAGGTCTCTTCACTATGAATTCTTTCTTGTACATAATGATACCTGGATGGATGGAAAGAGGTTTATTCTCTTCTTTATACAAGGAAAGTTCACCTCCGCCTGATTCACGTCTGAGTTGCACGATGCATTCAGTTATTTACTCTCCCTTAATGTGCATACTGCTCACTGCACAGAGCCTTCCTGTTTCCACGGACTTGCTCTCAAGTGTCATTTCCTGTATTTGACAATGCATTTGTGTACTGAATGCACCCACACACTGCTCTCATACCCAGCATGTCAACAGTGTGCGATCCTTCATGTCTTCGACAATGATCATGTGAGATAAAACCTTTCCCGCACTGATCACATACTTAGGCCTTCCCCCAGAGTGAGTCCATTCATGAGTTTCCCAATGTGTCTGAAAAAGGCTTTCCCACATTGCTTACATGCATAGGGTTTCTCCCCAGTGTGAGTCCATTCATACATTTCACAAACAGTCCTTGTGCTGAAAGCTTTTCCACGCTGCTTACATGCATAGGATTTCTCCCCAGTCTGAATACATACATGTATCTGGCAATCTCTATGTCTGACAATGGCTTCCCCACATTCCTTACATACACAGGGTTTCTCTTCACAGCGAGTACTTTCATGTTCTTGAAAACAATATTGTCTGCTGAAAGCTTTCCCACACTGAAAGCTTTACATACATGTTTTTGCTCAGTGAGTCCTTTCATGCTTTTGACAAACACTGTGTGTGCTGAAAGCTTTCCTGCATTTCTTACATACACAGGGTTTCTACCCAGTGTGAGTCCGTACATGCTTTTGACAATCTCTGTGTCTGACAAAGGTTTTCCCACAATGCTTACATGCATAGGGTTTCTCCCCAGTGTGAATCTGTTCATGCATTTGCCAACCTGCTTTGCTGCTGAAGGCTTTCCCACATTGCATACATACATACGGTTTCTCCCCAGTGTGAGTCCGTTCGTGCATTTGCCAACCTCCTCTGCTACTGAAAGATTTCCCACATTCCTTACACGTATAAGGCTTCTCCCCAGTGTGAGTCCGTTCATGATTTTGACAAACAGCCTTTGTACTGAAGGCTTTCCCACACTGCTTACATGTATATGGTTTCTCCCCCGTGTGAGTCCTTTCATGTATTCGACAACTATCTTGTCGGCTGAAAGCTTTTCCACACTCTGTACATACATAGGGTTTCTCCCCAGTGTGAGTCCGTTCGTGCTTTTGACAACCACTACGTGCACTGAAGGCTTTCCCACACTGCTTACATACATAGGGTTTCTTCCCAGTGTGAGTCGCTTCATGTATTTGCAAACCTGTTTTGCTGCTCAAAGCTTTCCCACATTGCATACATACATAGGGTTTCTCCCCAGTGTGAGTCCATTCATGAGTTCGGCAATTCTCTTTATTCCTGAAGGCTTTCCCACATTGCTTACATGCATATGGTTGACCCCCAGTGTGAATCCATTCATGCTTTTGACAAGCGCGACGTGTGGTGAAAGCTTTCCCACACTGCTTACATATGTAAGGTTTCTCCCCAGTGTGAATTCGTACGTGTATTAGACAATCTCCATGTGTGGCAAAGGCTTTCCCACATTGCTTACATGCATAGGGTTTCTCCCCAGTGTGAGTCCGTTCATGTATGTGCCAACCTGCTCTGCTACTGAAGGCTTTCCCACATTGCGTACATACATATGGTTTCTCCCCAGTGTGAGTCCGTTCATGAGTTTGACAAATATCTCTTGTTCTGAAAGCTTTTCCACACTGCCTACATGCGTAGGGTTTCTCCCCACTGTGAGTTCCTTCATGTTTTCGACAACTGTCTTTTGTGCTGAAAGCCTTTCCACATTGCTTACATGCATAAGGTTTCTCCCCGGTGTGAATTCTTTCATGTATCTGACACTTATGATGTGTGCTGAAAGCTTTCCCACACTGCTGACACACATAGGGTTTTTCTCCAGTATGAATTCTTTCATGTATGTGACGCTTATAATGTGTGCTGAAAGCTTTCCCACACTGCTGACATGCATAGGGTCTCTCCCCATTGTGAATTCTTTCATGGATTTGACAGTGACGTTGTGTGTTGAAGGCTTTCCCACACTGCTTACATATGTAGGGTTTCTCCCCAGTGTGAGTCCATTCATGAATGTGCCAACCTGGTGCCTGGGAAACCATTTCTCCATGCTGATCCCGTAAGTTATATTTGCAGGATTGCTCCACCTCTTCACTTCTGTAAAAGGGGAGAGAAACGAAACAACCAGTCACATTTCACAGTGTCTGTTTAGTAATGAATCACCATGAGGACATCTGCTTTGATGCCCCTAAGAATATTTAATCACCCACTCTGCATGATGGCTTGGAGTCAGCTTTTACCTAAACAGTGGGACTGACTTGGGAGTTTGTAATCAACTGATTTGCTTCATTTTGAGGAACTGGAACACATCTTGATGAGACATGTTCCACGTATTGATGATTTTTGATCCCTGTTCCTCCACGACTGCATCCCTCCCCTTCCACTGAGCCTCCTCACCCACGCCAGAGTGTCTGCCTCTCTCTTTACCACATGTGTCCTCTATCTACTCCTTAATTCATGTTGTGGCCGGGCGTGGTGGTGCACGCCTGGAACCCCAGCACTCAGGAGACTGAGGCAGGACGATCGTTGCAAGTTCGAGGCCAGCCTGGGCTAAAAAGTGAGTGCAAGGTCAGCCTGAACTGCATAGCGAGACCCTGTCTCAAGAAGACCAAAAAAAAAAAAAAATTCATGTTGTGAGATTCTCATGAAAATGTAACTTGTGATACTGAAATTTCTGTCCGACCTAATCAAACAGTATGGGTTCTACATCCATCCGTATTTCAGTGAGGGCCATCACTTTATTCTTTTCTGGAAGAATACTGTAACATTATGTGTACACCACACATGTTTTTCAGTCCTGGAAACTGAACCCAGGGTTTTAGCATGAGAGGCATACGTGTGCTTTTTTACTTTTATTTTGAAACAGTCTCGTCAATCATTGTGTTGCCCATGCTGACCATGAATGCATGATCATCCTGCTTCAGCTTCCTAGAGTACTAGGACTCCAAGCGTGTCCCTTTATGCCCAGGCTATCCCATATGTCCTTAATGAACTCATTTGTGAGTGGGCATTTGGGCTTTTTCTAGAGCCTAGCTTTTCTAAGTTGTGCTGCTACAAATGGGTATTTAAGTACCACTGTAATATGATTACTTTAATATTGTGGGAATATACACAGTAAAAGCGTAGTCAGAATATGGCTGGGGTGGTGGTGCACGCCTGTTATCCCGTCACTCAGGAGGTTGAGGCAGCAGTATCACTGTGAGTTTCAGGCCAGCCTAAGCTTCAGAGTGAGACCCTGTCTCAAAATAAAAGTATAGTTGCATAAAACAGAATGTCTAAGGGCTGGGGATTTAGCTCAGCGGCACAGTGCCTGCCTGGCAAGCGTGAGGTTGTGAGTTCGATTCCCAGTACTGGAAAAAAAAAAAAAAAAAAGAATGTCCATTTTTTTTCTCTGTGGAATCTCTATATACATTTCCTGTATGTTACAGCACACTGCTAGTCCCAACAATAAATGGGGATGTGGCTTCTAATATTCTGGAACACGCATGGACTGAGTTTTAGAGGACTGCTTGGAAATAAATGTGATCAAAACAGTGGTACTTGTTTGGATTTTGACAACATCTAGAGCATTAGCAATTTCTGAAACACAGAATGTGTATATCACATTTAACTACATACAATATCATGCATAATTTGTTTGAAATGAAAGTGGTCCTTTAAAAACATGTACATATAACTGAAGTTAGCTCTAAGTGTACACACAAACTTTAGTTTATATAATCCTGTCCTCACTGCCTGAATGCAATTTCATTCAACATGTCTATAAATCTGAGCATGCAACATAATGTGTACTTTTAAAAAAAAATTTCTGACAGGGTCTCACTCTGTAGTTAAGGCCGGCTTTAAACTTACTATGTGGCCCAGTCTGGCCTGGAACCTGTGATACTTTTCCTGTCTCAGCCTCCAGAGTGCTGGGATTAGAGGTGGCAACCAACTCGTGCCGCTGTTTTTTCTATTACATTACCTGAACAATGTCAGTTCTGGTTTGAATCTACACTGGAATTCAGTGCTAAAGCAACAGTGGAGTGGGAGCTCTGACATAATATGAGTACAGCCTACATTTGACATACTGGAATATTTCAAGTACTCAATTACCAGATTAGTGACAGTCAATGCATATATGTCATTGAGAAATATTGTGAGATTACAGTTTGAACACGGTCTTGCTTGCATACTTTCCTTAGGTTGTAATATTCTGACGCTTGAGGAATTTTCTCCTCTGAGTAAAAATTACCTTACATGTTTCCTGAAATCTCTGTACTTATCTTCAATTTGCTGGTCATCTGCGTTCTTTCCTAAAGCATAGAAAAAGAAAAATAATGATGACCTAGTACATATAGATAAGTAAATAAAGTCCAGTTAGATTCCTGGAACAATATGAGCATGCCTGGAAGACACTTTATAATGTTTCCATCTTCCCATTAAGCAAACCGCACTGGTGAGCACCAGTGAATTCTCTTTGACTGTATAAATGAGAGAACGGCGTCGTACTTACCGATGGCGGCCAGGTTCCTAACGGTTTCCCACATCACATCTCTGTAGAGCTTCTTCTGGGATGGATCCAGCAAAGCCCACTCCTCCCTGGAGAAGTTCACAGCCACATCCTTGAAGGTCACGGCCTCCTACATCACCAGACAGGCATTTCCAGGAAGAAGAGTGAGAGTCACAACATGAAACACCTCAACTCTATTCACAAAAAGCTCATATGAGGCTGAGTTTTCCAAATGTCTACTTGCTACCTTGGTCGTCACTTATTCTACATCCCCTTCCACTCATCACACAGGAAGTTTGAATCTCCACTGGAATTCAGCGTTAAAGCAACAGTGGAGTGAGAGCTCTGCTTCTCCTGCTGGTTAAACCCAGGGAAACTTTTACAAAGTCACTAAAGCAACACAGAAGGAGCCTATAAATCAGAATTCAACAAAAAAGTAATAGAAAAATATTGAATGAATTACTCTGAGGGATCAAACAAAACACCTTTGTTTGGAACTTATTTAGGGAATTGATTCCTTCTCTTCCTTCTCTGACTGTTTACACAGTATTTTGAAACCTCAACCTGCTTTCATAGACAAAGCCTTCATCGAACACTAAGGAAAATTGATGAATGATAATTTGGAAAGCTAAAGAAGGCATTACAGTTTCTACCAGAGAATGTCTAAGGTCTGTGAAATTTGATAAAGGAAGCCATATTATCCTATGGCTCACTGACCTGAAGGGTGACATGAGGGAGAGAAATGGGGGGATGGATATCGAGAAAATACCTATAAAATGTACTGATCACTAATACTCTGCGAACTTTACCGGCGCTAATAATGAAAGGAAAATTGAAAAAATCTCTTCAGTACCAAACATACCTACAAATGTGTCAGCTTCTTTAAGACACAGACTTTCAAAATGCACTCTGAAGGACCCTGCTCTATTAGTGGAGAGAATAACAGACAGACCACAGAGAAGGAAGACAGTCTTCAGTGGGCTCAAAGGTAAACAGAGTATGTCTTAGATATTTTGTTTTCTCACTGCTGAGACAAAATACCCAGCACACAAAGTCAGGGAGGAAAGAGTTACTTTAGCTTAGGGTTGGAAAGAGTTACTTTGGCTCAGAGTTGTAGAGATTTCAGTGCATGGTGGCTCCAAGGCCGGGTGGCGAGGCAGAGGGGCATCACAGAGGAGACACAGCCCACGGCAGGCAGAAGGCAGCAAAAGCAGTAAGCAGCATGCAGTGACTGAGAACAACCCTCTTTCTACCCCTGATATTGTAGCCATGGTGATAGCATTCACACCCTTAATCCTAGCATCACACCGTGAAACAAATCCCAGCACCGTATGTGGATCCTGCCATGTACGAAAAGCACCACCTGGAGCACAGGAGGTCTGTGGGAGACATGCACATACAGCCCATAAAAGAATACTGTTTCATGATAGGGTTATTATGGCACAAAGGGGCACAAATCACTATGTGTTGATTATAGTGGGCAGGGAGAACCATATTTTAGTCTTCATATGCCCTGTGTGATAACTATATTACCTCTTAAAGGGGAAATATGAACTTGCTGTAAAGCATCTTTTGAACGTGAAAAAGCACTTCCCCAGAAGAAAAGCATGAAGCTATCAGAATGAGAGGGAAAAATGGAAACCTCTGTAAGTCCTGGGAGGTAAAAGAGTCAAAAAATGAAAAAAAATACAGGCAGTGTATGCAGAAAGAATTTGTATACCAAGTAAAAATGAACGCATCAGAAATAAAGGTGAAACATATAAACCACAAGAGAAAATACCAACAAGAAAAGAAGATCCATGCCCCAGTCCGAGGAAATAGGTGGTGCTAGACACAGCTAGGAAGGAGACCTGTGAGAAAATGAAGGATCCCGTGGCACAGTCCACAGCCACATCCTCTGCATGGGCATACTCCAAAGTCCACACCACTGAGTTTACTCCAATTTGAGAAAACCCATGTGTTGTTTCTGGAGAGAAATGGGATTCCTTTCACATGTATGAAGAAGTAAATTTGCAAAAACTTCAACCATCTGGATACAGGAATTGAGATGCAACCACTTTGACCTGACAGAAATACCAGCCTGGACAAAACATAGTGAGACAAAGAAAACACACGATGCAACAGCAAGCAGAAACACTGAAAAACACCTAGGATTTGGAGGCAGACTTATTTATGTCAATGGGCACTGACTGGGATCACTCTGAAAATATCCGGCCCTGATCTTCGATGGCCTAGTGCTTACGTGGGATAAGGAAGCAGAAGTACGGAGGCAGAATAGCTTGTCCACTGGGAACTGGTTTATACAATGTGTATCACAGTGACCAGCCATTTCTAAAATACAAGAACAACTGGAACTAGAACAGGAGCGATCACCTGGGCAGCTAACAAATTAAAGTATACTGGCTGGAGGGACACTTTCTGCTACAACAGAATGGTTTTCTGTGCAATTTCTGTAAAACTCACTGAATACTTCAAAGTGGTAAAACTAAATGTATACTGAAACTGCCACTAAAAGCGACAACTTTACATGGAGTAAATTCCTAAGCAAGAGCACAGTGAATAGGACAATGTGGATGAGCCTTACAGGGCTTTCCCTGGATGCTCTTGACCCTGCCCAAGGCTCAGCTGTAAAACCGAGGGGCCCCATGATATTTATGTGGTTAGGACTGTTAAATCTCGCCAAAGCTTTTCTGAGAATATGTTTAATTGGAAATTATATAAAGACTAAGTTGCCATGTGGAAAGAAAATTTATGCTTGCTTGCCCACATTCTAACATGGGAAAATGAGGGGATTTACAGAGAGGCACAGCTAACAACGCAGCACAGTAGCAGAGGAGAGACCTGCAGACACCCTGCAAGCAGTGCACACACCGCACCATGGACACCGGGAGGAGGGGAGGGCAGAACATCAGAGAGGGACAAGGCAGTCATTCGAGCTGATTAACGAATGCACCTCCTCCTTGTGCTGCCCTATGCTAAGTATCCTTGACAAGTGGCTTTCCTGGTCACACTTGTGAAACACGGTCTAGGAAACCATGCGGAATATTACTCATGTACATAAAGACTCTGCTAGACTGGAGCAGGACCCTCAAAAATGTGCCAAGTGTGCTGAAAGATTGCAGAAGGGAGGGATAAAGAGTGTTTCCTAGAGCATGTCATGGTTCGGGAAGTTTACATTTGTAACCCCATGGAAAACTGCTTGGAATTTAATGGTAACGCCAATCAACCACTTCCAGTGCAACCCATGC
>NW_004955499.1:338044-339027 GCF_000276665.1 Chinchilla lanigera | reverse complement strand
TGCTTCCCAGGAGCCTGCCTTGAGAGCTTACTGACAGCAAAGAAGAGCACAGAGTACAGAGTGGAACTCACTCTACAAGCAGAGTTCTGAGCAGTCAAAGTACCTGTCAGGTCCAAAGCTGAGAACACCTAGGCTTTTGGTCACTTTGTCCTCAATGAGGACACAAAAGGGATGAGTGTTGAGGGTCAGGTGTTGCCACTAAGAATCAAATGGTGAATTGTGCACTCCCAGGAAAGACATAGAAGGAACGTTTCTTTCTCAGCAGCGAAAAGCAAGCTGACTTAACATCCAATCCCCTGCAGACTACACTGCAGTACAAAGAGGTGGACACACAGAAGAGTAAGTTGCTCTCAAGAAACTGAGGGACAGAATAAGAGTAAGAATACACTACCTGTCCCATGAACAAGGATGAGAGAAGTTTGAGGGGTAAAATCTCCTGGGCCAGGGTATCCCTGCCCCTAAACGTGGTGAGTATGCCCTACACCATCTCTGCCAGGTTCTCAGTGATAATCAGAGAAAAACTGCCTCCTACTTCTGAGAGAGGGGTGGGCAGACCAAAGCCATTTAGAAAATTCTCATGTCTAAGAAGCATGAATCAAGTGAGCTGTCCACCTCTTCCCTGAGCATTGGCTCCTCTCTCATCATCCCACTTCAACAGAGTGCCAGCCCGCTCTGTGCCTAATGACTGACACGATCCATTCATGTTTAAAAGGTACTTCTTTGGGGCCACACCTCCAGTGACCACAGTCGTTTCTGAACAAAATCCTAAGCACCTCAGAAGTTCCCCTCTTTCAAAAGGTGTAAGTTTCATATGTTTGAATCTTGTTGAGGCTGAAATGCACTACTCATTGACGTTACCAAAGTGAGGCAGTGATAAAGGACATGTGATGGCATCGGAAGTGTACACAAGGGACATGTGTTTTGTGGCTGTTTTTAGTGGCCTGTCACAGCACGAGAATAATGAGAACACACGTCTGATTCTC
>NW_004955499.1:328943-334844 GCF_000276665.1 Chinchilla lanigera | reverse complement strand
GACCTCGTGCTTGCCAGGCAGGCGCTGTGCTGCTGAGCTAAATCCCCAGCCCAACCCTGTATCATTTTTAATGTCCTTGCTTTGTGTTGTTTGTATTTTGCTGTTGTTCTTTTTTTGTACTATTTTCTTTAAAATAAAAAAAAAAAAAGAAATTAAGTTCAAACTGATAACATCAACAATGTGGATTCTTAGAACTACTGATTTGGAACATGAGGGACATGAACTGTGCACAGGAGAGGGAACACTGTGACTACCCTACAGTGCACGACTGAACCTGAAACAATAGCACATTTCAAAGAGGGGTTTAGATTAGCTGTAAACAGATGTGACCTGCACTGCAAACACACTGCAAACAGACAATGCTGGGACACAATCCTCCTCATCATCTTAGGAGACAACAGTGCAATGGAAACAAAGTGGGAGAAAGGGCCAGAAAGATTACACAGTATTGGAAAAACAACAACAACAAAAACCCATAGAAAATCAATTTTAAAAAGCTCTATAAAAGTTCAAACATATTTACAAATATGATAGCATTTTGAAGTAATACGCTAGTTTTATCATCTACAATGTACACATGTCTCAAAGATTCAGGCTTCAAGTTACAAATACATTAAATTTCCACTTTAATTAAAAATATAAAAGATTTTCCAAATGTAAGATGCACACATGAAAATAAAATGCTGCCAGGGGACGACTGTTAGAAAGACCCACAGGAACAACTCAGGCTGAGGACAAGAAGGAAACTCACAGTTACTGAAATTGTGAGATGCACAGTCAGGCTGGACCACAGCCTGGGCAGGTTCGGCAACTATAAAAAATACAGGTGTTCGCTCAGTCTCTTTTTGTTTCTAAACAGAATATTTCATGTTCAGTAAATAATGGAGAAGCTTCTTTTCACTCAGTTTGGGGCTAAGGTGTGGAATTTGAATCTGGTAATGGCCTTGCTGACAGAGCCCTGAGGTCATCATGCAGGATCCCGTGGAGAGAGTGTAAGAGTGCAGGCAGTGCTCTTCTCTGTGTGTGTGTGTCAATCCCAGCAATCAATCACAGGGACTCCAAAAAATTATCGATTTCTAATTGGCTCCTAAGTAACCCAACTGCCAGACGTGATGGTGCGCCCCTGTCATCCCGGCACTCAGAAGGTTGAGCCAGGAAGATCATTGCGAGTTCGAGACTAGCCTGGGCTACAAAGTGAGCTGAAGGTCAGCTGGAACTGCACAGCGACACCCCATCTCAGAAGCAAACAAAGAAACAAAAAACTAAGTAACCAAACTGCCTGAATTTACTCAGATAATATTTTTATCAAGTAGTCTGTGAATTAGATTTAAATCATGAATTTTAAATGGAACAATCCATGGTTAACCCTGTTTCCAAAGTAACCATTAAGTGCTATCTTAGACACAGGAAAGAGACAAAAAGTGACAAAAAGCTTGAAATGAGATAAAATTCTATGCATTAATGATAAAAGAATCAAAATGTAGGTTTGAGAATAGTAGCATGGAGACGCTTGGCCAAGGCAAGAACAAGTGGGAAGAAGTCACAGTGTTTCTCATAGTTTTAATACTCATTGAAACTATGGCAAGAGGATGGAGCTACATGACACACAATCAGAACACAAATTAGAAGGAAACGTAGCTCCCAAACAATTGATCTCAAGGTAAGTACACAAAAAACTACAGAGAAATCTCAAAGCCGATTGTTTAAGAACCAGTGTTTAGCTAATCATCAGTGAAAGTAGCAAAAAAGTACTTTCTTTTTAGGTGAACTGAAAGTGCAAGAAGGTCCCTGTGCCATGTGGATATAATGAACATTTTAGAGACAAACTACATTGTCAAGAGTACAGCTCATTGCAAGATTGAACTGGCTTAAAATTTTTGCAAATACGTCTGAAATGTGCCCTGAAAGGAGTCAGCTGGATGTTCCACCTGCTCCCTCACTCGGTCTCCGCCAGTGTGTAGTTTACTTAACGCAAATGCGACCTCACTTGTCACTGTAAAGCAAGGACGTTATTCACACCTAGAAATGATCTCTCACGACACACAGTTCAACAATTCTTTAAAAAATTATTGTACACTCTGACCAACAAGTTGTTTAAAAGTCTGCTACATGTGCAAAGAGAAACATTACACCTAGAGATAAAATCTGATTGGATGATGCAGTATGCTAAGAATTCTTAAATTATATGCTAATACAATTATATTTTTAATACAAGTAAAATAAATTTAAGAACCATCTAGTAGAATTCTTTGTGAAAAACAAAGGACACTGTTATATTTTCAAATCTCAAATAAAAGTGACAGAGATATCCTTTCCCAGTATTTGGAACATGCTCTACACTTACAGTCACTTACGCCTGAAACTCAGATCAGACAACACGTACACACACTAAATTTATAAGAAGTACCAAGAATACACTTGCTTTAAACAAGCTGAGATTTGCTGGGGTTGGCAGTACAAATCAAATGTACAAACCACTCCTTTATGGTGGTAAATTACTCATTGTATTTGCCAAGTAAATCTCATTTTTTGCTTCACCAATATTCCACTGTATTCTTTCCATTTGAGCAGTTTCTTTCCCTTTCACAATATCTATTGTATTTTTTGGATTTTGTGTACTCTTTCAGTTTCTTATACTAGGGAGACCATACAATGTTTACACATACAGGTCTGATTTATTTCACTTATTTATGGTCTTTGGTTGCATCCATTTACCCATAAAAGCCTCAAGTTTACCTTTCTTTACAGCTGAGTAATACACCATTGTATAAAAATGACACATCTTTTTTATGCATTCCTCAGTTGAAGGGCATCTGGGTTGTTTCCAAGACTTAGCTATGACAAATTGTGCTGTTATAAACATGGGTGCAAATATATCACTCTGGTATGATGTTTTCAATTCTTAAGAACAACTGGGATAAGGGAAAAAAGAAAGGAAAGAAAGAAGGGCAAATAGATATATATATAGATATATATATATTTCAAGTGCAAAATCACCACTTTTTCTCTAAAATCCCAGTTTCCTTTATATCTTTCATTGTAAGAAAACTAGTTTGAGGACCTGAGTTTCAAATGGTCATTTTCAATACACTGAGTCACCTGTGATCAGTGTTTATCTCCAATTAGCTTTGGATTGAGCAGCCACTTGGCCACAAACTCAGGATGCTTCCAAATACCAGGGAACTATAGTTCTTATTTCCAATGCAAACTCTACTAATCTAGGGACAGCTGAGACCTACAGGTAGGGCTAGATGAGATACTGGGTTCCCTAAGAAGTAGAGGAGACACAGGCTCTGTGACACAGGAAATAGATGTGCCGACAGCCTGCAGTTTCACACGTGTAGCTACAGCCTGCTCCTTTAAGCTCCCCTTTCACAAGGCCACTTCCCCCAAAATGAGCTGCTAAACTAGTTGCTGGAAAATTCCCAAACAGCCTACCAAACCAGCCACAAGTCCAATAACTAATCAGTGACCGCTGGAAGGGGTTGAGATAGGGCTACCACCCCGTAAACAGGACTGCACCCCAGGTTTGTTGGTGAATCAACTCCTCCTGCCCCCACTCCTCTTCCAGACTGGCTTTATACCGCTTCTTCCAGTACCTGGGATACATACAGTCTTACTTAGCACAAGTCTTCCCTGACTAGTCCGGAGACCGAGGACCCAGGGCCACCGGAAGTACCACTAACATCTTTCTTCAGGTTCAGCACTTCGCTCCACAGTGTTGTGACACCACAAACTCTGTTTTTATATCATTGTGAGTAGAGAGAGGTCCTACCGAAAAAACTAAAGTGATAATTGTCTGGGTTGCTAAGTGTGTAACGCAGGAGCTCACTGCATGCTTGGGAAGCCCTGCTCCTTGGTCATGGTAACATTAAGCCTTGCTCTGCATTCTCAGGCCCTTGTCAACATCTGTGGGGCTGGCAATGTGGGAAGCACCGGAAACTCAGAAATTCACTGTGAGGGGATGGAGCTCAGGGGCACAAGCGCCCGCCAGGCACGCGCAAGTTGCTGAGTTCAATTCCAGGTACCAAAAAGGAATTCACTGCGAATATGGAAAGAGAGAGGTCTGAGGAGCGCGGGTGGGTGTGAAATCCTGCATCGCAATGAGGGGAAATACTGGAAACTCGGGAATTCACTGAGTAGGAAAGGTACAGGTCTGAGGAGCGCGGGTGGGTGTGACATCCTGCAGCGCACACATCTGCAAACGTCAGAGCCTCCAGCTCTGCTCCTGAGAGCGACGACCCCAGGCACCCAGCACCCCCGGCCGCCTCCTTCACACGCACCCCGACCGCACCCCGCCCCGGCTCCCGTCCCCCGTCACCATCGCGCGGCGTCCCGGGGTCCCGGGGTCCTTCCCACGCAGCCCGCGGCCGGCAACGGTCCCGGAAGGCGGGCTAGGGAGCCGAGGGACACTCCCCAAAGAACTCAGGGCGGGGAGCCATGACACCGGAAGTGCCCGCCCACCCCGCCTCACCTGATTGGACAGTTCGGGCTCTTGATCGCTGATTGGCTCCTGCTCCAGTGCCCTCCCTCTCTCCATGGTGAGGAGGAAATAAACTCCTACCTCAACGGGTAGGGGTAGAAGACAGGTTGTCAGCCAAGAAATTCTGGACAAGGCGCTTGTCCACTGTTAACCTCATCTCACCTAAAATAATTGCACGTAAGCGGCTGACTCCTGGTTTTCTATATCTGCCCAGTTTTCTTCATGGACTTACCATACTGTCCTGAAATGGGGTCACGTGTACGCACAACGTCCCATGGTCCGTGTCCTACGGGGAAGAATCAGTCCCCTGATGGACCACAACGTCATGAGTGTAGGCCACACAGGACCGAATGGCAGAGAGTGAGGGCTGGCCGTTTCACAGGTCAATATTTGGGAATGAGACAACAGGCTTTACTGTCAAGGTTTTCACAATCAACTCACCTTCACTGAAGAAAATGCATATGTGCCTGCAAAAAGGACACGTGTATTATGTAGACGTAGAAAGGAAAGTGAAATGGTACCGATATTCTGCAAAAGTGTAAAAATAAAGGGAATGCAAACATTACAAGTACTTCATCTAGAGTCACAAACATCCCTGAATGCTGAGACAAACATATTGCCAGGCATGAGGGCAAGAATGATTGCTTACATGGACGCCACTCTCGGTCCACCGGGTCACCTCCTGGAGATGAGGCAGAGATACATAAGGACCTCAGGTGCAGCTCCGCATGCCCAGCAGTTACCTCCTCACATGTTGAAATGTTCCATTTCATCATTGGTATTTCTAGAAAATACTATGTGCAATCGTGTGATACTCTTGTTATAAGTGCACTAGAATGAGTGATGTATAGGATATTTGTAAAGCACATTTCTAGGTGTCTCAGTAAAGTCATGATAATATCACCTGACTGACAAATCCGGCACCTAGACCTTTTGGGGCTACATCCCTACTCTCTGGTTACTGCCTCTTATAAAGCAGTAACACATGTAAGACCTGCGAATTAAGAAGGAGCAAGTGAGGCAGTTGTGAGCACAGCAAAGCTTCACAGGTGGATTTGGGTTCTTCCCTCGGTGCTGTTGAAGCAGACAAATTCTTTCTAGTGGATTTCTCAGTGAGCTGATGCAAAGTTTTGCCAAACAACTCAGTGAGCAAAATCGAGAAGGTAACTCTGAGGCCAAGCAACCCCTTTTCTCTCCGGCTGTGACATTTCCTCATTAGCTGGCCAAGTGGGGTCAAACGAGCCCTTTCCTACTGGCTAATGAGCATTTCTTCTCTGCTTATTTCTCTTTAGTTTCTGTTCAATACATATAATTGATTTTTTAGGGCAGGTCTTGTTTCTTATACCCTAAGTGCAGTCATTAAGTATTTCTAGAAGCTGTCTTGACAGGTCCCATAGGATTGTTTCCGTAATCAGGAC
>NW_004955499.1:326494-327546 GCF_000276665.1 Chinchilla lanigera | reverse complement strand
TTGAAGTAGATTTAGAATGCACTGTCATTTCTGCTCTTCTGCAGTGGGCATCGCTAAGCATTGCTGAGGGTCCAGAGAGCATGTGACAGCCCCGCCCCCATTGCAGAGCACAGGGCCAGCGAGATCTGCCCAGAGAAGTGGAGACCCGCGGTCTGGGCTGTGGCAGAGTGGACCCGGCACTGAAACGTGGGGCATTCAGGGGATGGGGTTGGGGCACACACGACCCACCGGCCCCTCTCCCTGCTCTTTCCCCCCTTCTTTCTTTATTCATGTATTTGCCTGTTGAGTTGATGCTTAGTCGATCATAATTCAGACTCCTGCCCTTTGAAACCTTAACCTTCTTCCAGAATGCGATGAGGCTGGACAGGCTGGGGCTCCACCTCTCTCTGAGGCCCTGCCCGGCCCACCTGGTGATTTCCCCACAGGGCCCATGGTGGGGACAGGAGAGACGCCGCAGGCTGAGTCCACAGTGGGAAGTGACAGTGCAGCCACTGGGCCCTGGGGACGTGGCTCTCATCAGGGCACTGTGAGACGGGCACCTCTGAGGGCCTGCCCAGTTCAGTGAGTGTGGCATGCACTTGTGTGTCTCTGTGACCTTGTGTGCTGTGTATGGCTTGTGTCACTACGGCTTGTGTCTAGATGTCCCCCCAAAGCCTCATGTGGTCATAGGGTGACCATTTTCAGAGGTAGCTGGATGTAGAATGTGTAATGCTGGGAGAGATTCATGGTGCAATGCTAGGCTCCAGGGCACTAGCATTAAGGGTATTCGTGCTACCTGCCCTAAGTAACCTAGATAAGATATAAGGAATAGAATGAGCTTGGTTGACCCTTTGGTAGAGTTCTTGGGGTCTTCTATGTAGAGTATCATGTCATCTGTGAATAATGCTAATTTCACTTCTCTCTTTCCTATTCTTATTCCTTTTATTTCTGTCTCTTGTCTAATTGCTCTCGCTAATACTTCCAGAACTATATTGAATAGGAGTGGTGACAGTGGACATCCTTGCCTTGTTCTTGATTTTAAAGTGAAAGCTTTCAATTTTTGTCCATTTAGT
>NW_004955499.1:315160-324878 GCF_000276665.1 Chinchilla lanigera | reverse complement strand
TTTCATTTTTTGTGTCTGTTAAACTTTGTCTTATATAGTTGGGTGCTCCTATATTTGGTGCATAGATATTTATGATTTTTAACTCTTCCTCAAGAAGTTTTCCCCTAAAAAGTATGTAGTGACCATCCATATCTCTTTTGATCATTCTTGGTTTCAAGTTCACATTGTCTGCAAACAGAATAGCTACCCCCACTTTTTTCTGAGTTCCTGTCACATGGAGTATTGCTTTCTATCTTTTGACTTTCAGTCTATGAATTTTCTTTTGAAATAAATGTGTTTCTTGTATACAGCATATTGTTGGAGTTTGTTTCTTGATCCAGTCTGCTTCTTTTGATTGGTGAACTGGGACTGTTTACATTGATGGTTATAACTGACATGTATTGGTTTATCTTTGTCATGTTATGTTCCTGCTGTTGGTTCCTCCTTTTTCCCTCCAATTGCTTGCTCTGCTGGTTGGTTCCTTTCTATTGTTCTTGAAAGTGTGATCACTTTAATCTCTTTTGAGAATATCTTTCAGTACTCTTTGTAGAGTTGGTTTGGTGCTCATGAAGTTCTTCAGTTGTTCTTTATCATGGAAATATTTTATTTCTCCATTAATTTTGAAGGATAGTTTTGCTGGGTACATCAATGTGAGTTGGAAGTTTTTTTTTAAGGGCCTGAAACACTTCACTCCAAGGTCTTCTTGACTTGATGGTTTGTGTTGAGAAAGCTGCTGTGATTCTGATGGGCTTTCATTTATAGGTGATCTGTTTCTTTTCTCTAACAGCTTTTAATATTCTGTTCTTTTGCTGAATTTCTGGGATCTTGATCACTGTATATCTAGGTGTAGATTTATATTGGTTATGGCTAATAGCAGTTCTATATGCCTCACTTACCTGTATGTCTGATTCTTTTTCCATACTTGAGAAATTTTCTGCTATTACTTCTGCAAATAGTCTTTTTATGTTACTTGTGATGATTCCAGCTATTTCGTTGACACCTATGAATCTAACATTATTTTTCTTTCCTTCATCTTGCAGTTGTTGAATTGTTATTTCCTGGTTCCTTGTTATTTTGAAAAGATCCTTCCTTTCAAGATCATTAGCTGCAATGCTGTTTTCAAAGTCTTAAAGTCTGTCTTCAGCTTCATTCAAGCAGTTTTGCCAACTTTGAAGGAATTTTTAATTTTTGATTAAATTTTAATTTGATTTTTAATTTTAAATTTTTAATTTCCTGGATATCTGTTTCATGCATTCTGATTTTTTTGTATGTTGTTCATTCAAGGTTTCCATTTTTTCATGCTTCTCTATTTTCTTATCTATGTCTTCTTTAGATGTGCTGAGCAATTCTTTCATTATTGTTATTTTTTTTATCGTAGAGATTATTTCTAATCTGATGTCTTCTGTGGCCTGAGTTGTTTCTTTACTTCAGTTGCTATCATTTCAGAAATGCCAGGTGTATGACTTCCAGGCTCTTCAATGTTCATGTCTCCTGGACTTGTTTTGGGTGGGATGGTCTAAGATTGCATTTTGCTCCTTTGTTTTGTCATTTTTGAAGATCTGAAGGTTCCCTGGAGTGCAGCCTCACTCACATGATGGTGTGGGAGTGGGGAAGGGGGTAAGGACCTGAAGGTCCCCAGTGCTCAGTGTGGCTCCTGCAATGGTGTGTGGGCTTGGGGTGCAGAGAGTGACCACTGAGGTCCCTGAAGCTGTCTGAACTCTTCCTGGCTCACATACTGGTGGAGGAGGGGTGGGCGTGGCTCACCAAAGTTCCTGAGGTTGTCCAGGGTTCAGCCCCACTTTCAGAAGGTTGCAGGGGAGGGCAGGTTGTGGTCAAGGTTCCAGACACTGCCCAGGACCCAGCTTGATTCCCACTTCATTGGGGGAGGTATGAGGGCATGGTCACGCAGGCTCCTGGAGCTTTTCTGAGTTGCTCAGCTCCCGCATGGGGGGCGGTCAGGGGAGTCACAATAATTCTTAAAAGGGAACTTAAACTTTTATCATCCAGAGATCTATTTTAAGAGAGAGGTTGTAATGTTAACCCTATATCTCCTCCATATGTATATTTTCTGGAGGAATAATTGATATCTCATTTAATTACAACTCATTGTTTAAACTGTATGAAAAGTGACCAAAGGCTGCACGTGGTGGCGCACACCTATAATTCCAGCATTTGGGAGGCTGAAGCAAGGGAATCATTGCAAGTTCGAAACCAGCTTGGGCTACAAAGTGAGCTCAAGGCCAGCCTGAACTGCATAGAGAGACCCTGTCTGAAAAAGACAAAAAAAAAAAAAAAAAAAAAAAAAAAAAAAAAAAAAAAAAAAAAAAAGTGACCAAAGGATTTGGAAACCATGAGTTATAACTCAGACCTTTCTACATTCATAGGGTTTCGATACAATATTCACTTTTGCATGCAGGACAACTAAAAACTTGTGTACAACCCTGATACTAATGGTTTCTCACAACAGTGTTTATTTGACATATGAATTAAAAGAAAATGACTATAGCTATTCCCACATAATAAACATTGATATGAATTTCTCCAGTGGGCAATGCAGTGCTTTATCAAAAGTAGTGTGAAAACGAAGATTTGTTGTATACTGTATTTTTAGTAACCCTCATGATTTTTTTTTATTTTCTCATGTTATGGGCATCACACAATGATCTCTCACATTATTCACACAGGGTTCTCTTCATAAGAGTTCTTCCGTGTATCCCATGGAAGGTGGAAGAATTGAAGGATTTATAATGCTCCCTGTCATATGAGTTCTTTCATGTATTTGAGCTAATTTAAAAATATCCACATTGCTCACATACGTCCCAAGTCCTTTCACTATGAATTCTTTCAGATATGTAATGATACTTCTGGGGACAGAAAAAGGTTTTATATTGTATAGAATAAAATGTTCTCCTCAGTCTGCTTCATGTCTAAGTCACTTCATTTACTAATTGTATTCTCCCTTCTTATTGTGCACGCGCTCACTGCAGAGCATTTTCCTTACTGCTTCTACAGACTTTCTCAAAAGTAATTTATTTCATGTATTTGACAACACCTGTGTACTGAGTGCATTCACACCTTGCTTACATAGTGTTTCAACAGTGTGTGATCCTGCATGTCTCCGACAATGATCACGTGAGCAGAAAGCTTTCCCACATTGCTCCCCTACACAGGTTTACTCACCAGTGTGACTTTTCATCTGTAAGAAACATAATGTGTAGTGAAAGTTTTCACATTTACATACACAGGATTTTCCGTGGAGTGTGAGTTCTTTCATTTTTCCAACAATCTCTGTGTGCACTAAAGGCTTTCCCACATTGCTTTACTTTTGGGGGGGTACTGGGAATAGTACTCAAGACCTCACGCTTGCCAGGCAGGCGCTGTGCCCTGAGCTATATCCCCAGCCCCTCCACATTGCTTACATAATATTGTTTCTCCCAAGTGGGAGTCCTTAATGTCTGCCGCTGATAATGTCTGCGCAATCTGCAGATTTCCCACACTGCTTACATATGTAGGGTTTCTCTCCACTGTGGATCCTTTCATGTTCATGACAACTATCTTGTCTACTGAAAGCTTTTCCACATTGCTTATATACATGGGGTTTCTCCCATGTATGTTTTACAATGTCTGTGTGACAAAGCCTTTCCCACTTTGCTTACATACATAGGCTCCTCCCAAGTGAGATCGTTCATGTATTTTCCAACCTGCTCTTCCACTGAAGGCTTTCCCACATTGCTTACATACATAGGGTTTCTCCCCAGTGTGAGTCCGCTCATGATTTTTACAAATAGCACTTGTGCTGAAGGCTTTCCCACACTGGTTACATACATAGGGTTTCTCCCCTGTGTGAGTTCTTTTATGTACTTGACAATTATATTGTCTGCTGAAAGCTTTCCCACACTGGTTACACAAATAGGGTTTCTCCCCAGTGTGGGTCTGTTCATGATATTTAAAAACAGCCTTTGTGCTGAAAGCTTTTCCACACTGTTTACATGCATAGGGTTTCTCCCCTGTGTGAGTTCTTTTATGTACTTCACATCTATATTGCCTGCTGAAAGCTTTCCCACATTGGTTACATACATACGGTTTCTCCCCAGTGTGAGTCTTTACGTGTGTTTTATAATCTCTGTGTGCAACATAGGCTTTCCCACATTGCTTGCATACATAGGGTTTCTCACCAGTGTGAGTCCTTTTATGTACCTGCCAACCTGATTTTCTGCTGAAAGCTTTCCCACATTGTGTACATACATACGGTTTCTGCCCAGTGTGAGTCCGTTCATGGGTTTGACAAAGACTAGTTGTGCGGAAAGCTTTTCCACATTGTTTACATGTATAAGGTTTCTCCCCAGTGTGAATCCTTTCATGTATTTGACACTTATGAGATGTGATGAAAGCTTTCCCACAATGCTTACATACATAGGGTTTCTCTCCAGTATGAATACGTACATGTGTTTCACAATCTCTGTGTCTGACAAAGGCTTTCCCACAGTGCTTACATACATAGGGTTTCTCCCCAGTGTGCGTCCATATATGTGTTTCACAATCTCTGTGTCTGACAAAGGCTTTCCCACATTGCTGACATACATAGGGTTTTTCCCCAGTGTGAGTCCGTACATGTGTTTCACAATCTCTTTGTCTGATAAAGGCTTTCCCACATTGCTGACATACATAGGGTTTCTCCCCAGTGTGAGTTCGTATATGTGATTCACAATCTCTGAGTCTGACAAAGGCTTTCCCACATTGGTTACATACATAAGGTTTCTCCCCAGTGTGAGTCCGTACATGACTTTGGCAAGTTCTGTGGGTTTTGAAAGCTTTCCCACATTGCTGACATACATAGGGTTTCTCTGCACTGTGGGTTCTTTCATGTTCTTGACAACTATCTTGTCTGCTGAAAGCTTTCCCACATTGGTTACATAGATAGGGTTTCTCCCCAGTGTGAGTCCGTTCATGATTTTTACAAATACCACTTGTACTGAAAGCTTTACCACATTGCTTACATGCATAGGGTTTTTCCCCAGTGTGAGTCCTTTCATGTATCTGACAAACACCACGTGTGCTGAAAGCTCTCCCACATTGCTTACACACATAGGCTTTCTCCCCAGTGTGAGTCTGTTCATGCCTTTGCCAATTATCTTTTCTGTTGAAAACTTTCCCACATTGCCTACATACATAGGGTTTCTCTGTATTCTGAGATCTTCCACAATTACCCAGTGAATTTTTAGTGCAGGATTTTCCATAGTGTTTACCTGCATAGGTTTTTTCTCCAGAGTCAAGTTTTTCATGTGTCTGACTCTCCTGGTGAAAACTCAAAGCTTTGAGCCATGATACGCATGTATCCATGTTCACTTCACAGTGATTCCTTTCCTCCATTTGAACATCGTCGGGTATAATGAAAGAAATTACATCTGGCTTCTCTTCAATGGTACTTTCTTCAGTGCAGTCAGAATAGGATTTCACACATGGCGCATATTCTTGGAGTTTCTCCCCAGGACTTGTCTTTGCATGTTTCTGAAAGGACTGGAGTTCTGTGCAGGCTTTGCCATGTTTGTCACAGGTAGACAGCTTCTCTTGAAATCCCTGCTGCTCATGTGGTTTGAGTGCAGTGTTAGCTATGATGGTACCATCTGCTGATGAAGGACCAACCAGGGGCCTCCTAGAGGAAAGGCTTTCACCGGGTTTTACACCAACATCTTTTATGTGCATGGTCTTATCTGGAGTCTGAGAAACCACTTCTCCATGTTGATACCATAATTTATATTGATAAGATTGTTCTACCTCTTCACTTCTGTAAAAGGAGAAACAAAGCAACCAATCACATTTAATAGTCTGTTAGAAATGAGTCACCATGAGGAGATCTGTTTTGATGTCCCATAAGAATATTACATCATCCACTAACCATAGACCCTGCATGATGGCTTGGTGACAACTTTCACCTAAACAGCAGGATATGTTTGGGAGTTTGGAACTGACTCATGTGCAATACACAATACTTAAACTTTCAGGATTTGAAACAAATCTTGATGGAACATTTTCCACATACTGTTTATTTTTGATACCTGTTCCTCCAAGACTCCATCCCCTCCCCTTCCACTGAGCCTCCTCATCCACTAGAAATGTCTGCCTCTCTCTTCCACCACCTCTCCTCTATTTACTCCGTAATTCATGTTGTTGGGTTCTCATACAAAATATAACTTGTGATACTGAAATTTCTCCCTGACTTACTTAATCTCACATTATGGGCTCTAGATCCTTCCATATTTTGGCAGATGCCATCATTGCATTCATTTGTGGATGAAGACTACGCCATTATATGTACACACGTTTTTCAGTGCTTGAAACTGAACCCAGAGTTTCAGCACTGAGATACATCCATGTGCTTCTTTATGTTTACTTGGAAAAAGTGTCCATCACTCATAAAGGTTCAGGCTGAGCAGGAATGCATGATCTTCCAGCTTCAGATTCCCAGAGAACTGGGATTCCAAGCCTGCCCATTTATGCCAAGGCTATTCCATACGTCCTTAACCAACTCACCTGTGAGTGGGCATTTAGGCTTTTTCCAGAGCTTAGCTTTTCTATGTTGTGCTGCTACAAATGAGTATTTAAGCACCACTGTAATATGATTACTTTAACATTTTGGGAAATATACACAAGAAAATCACAGTTGGATATGGCCAGGGGTGGTGAGTTTGAGGCAGAGGTATCAGTGAGAGTTTGAGGCCTGTGTGGACTACACAGTGAGACCATGTATATACCTGGATAAAACAGAATGTCTATTTTTCCTTCTCTTTGGAATCTCTATACACATTTCCATAGACGCTAACAGTTCCACGAACAACATGGAGATGCAGCTTTCAATATTCTGGAACATGAATGGACTGTGGGCTTGGGAGGACTGCTTGAAAAGAAATATGATCAAAACCGTGGTATTCAGGGCTGGGGATGGTGGTGCACGCCTGTAATCCCAGCACTCGGGAGGCTGAGAGAGGAGGATAGTTGTGAGTTTGAGACCAGCCTGGGCTACAAAGAGAGCTCAAGGCCAGCCTGAACTGCATAGCCAGACCCTGTCTCAAAAAGACAAAACAAAATAAAAAACAGTGGTATTCATTTGGATTTTGAAGACATCCACAACATTAGCAATTTTTCAAATACTGAATGTGTACATCACATTTAACTACATATAGTATCATATATAATTTGTTTGACATGAAAGTGGTCTCTATAAACAGATACATGTAATTAGAAGTTAGCTCTCATTTTATACACAAAATTTCTTTTATACCTTCCTGTCCTCAGTGCCTGAATGGAATTTCATTCACTGTATCTCTAAATCTGTGCATGGAACAAAATTTGTGCTTTTAAAATAAATTTTAGACATGCTTTCACTCTCTAGTTAGGGTTAGTTTTAAACTTAGTATGTGGCCCATTCTAGCCCTGAACTTGTGCCAATTTTCCTTCCTCAGTGTCCAGAGTGCTGGGATTACAGGGAGTCACCAACTCATTCAGCCATTGGTTCTACTTCATTACCACAAAGATGGCAGCTTTGCAATAATGTGAGCAAAACCTACATTTCAAATATTGGAATATTTCTAATACTCAATTGTCAGATTAGAGATAGTCAATGTGTATATGCCCATTGAGAAATTTTCTGACATGACAGAACTTTGAATTTGGTCTTGCTTGTGTATTTTGCTCAGGATTACCATGCTGACACTTGCAGAATTTTCTTCTCTGAGTACAAATTACCTTAGATGCTTCCTGCAATTTCTGTAAATATCTTCAATTTGCTGGTCATCAGAGTTCTTTCCTAAAGTGTTGAAAAAAAAAAAAAAAGATGACTGAATATATAGATAAGTAGACCCCAGTTTGATTCAGGGTAGAATGTGATCACGGCTGATATATGCCCTATAAAGTTCCCATCTTCCCATTAAGAAAACTGTCCTGGTGAGCAAAACCCAATGCATGAATGAGAAAATGATACCTTCCTTACCTATGGCAGCCAGGTTCCTAAAGATTTCCCACATCACATCTCTGTAGAGCTTCTTCTGGGATGGATCCAGCAAAGCCCACTCTTCCCTGGAGAAGTTCACAGCCACATCCTCGAAATTCACAGCCTCCTACATCATCAGACATGTATTTCCAGGAAGAAAACTGAGATTCGTGACAAGAAACAACCCCATTTTACTCATAAAAAGCTCTTACAAGGCTGAGATTTCCAAATATTTACCTCATGTCTTGTTTATCAAACACTAATTTGCACTCATCTCACAGGAAGTTGAGGTTACACCGCAATTCAGGGCTAAAGCAACAATGGAATGGGAACTCTGCTTCTCCTGCTAGTTAAATCAGGGTAACTTCTACAAAGTCACTAAAGCAACATAGAAGGCGCCTACAAGTCAGAATTCAACAAAAGTACATAGAAAAATATCTGATGAATTACTCTGAGGAATCAAAGAAAATATCTTTTTTTTTTGTCAACTTGTTATTGAGGGAATATATCCTTTTCTGAATCTATTTAGACTGCATTTTGAAACTATAATCTGCTTTCACAGACAAATGCTAAATTGAACACTAAGGAAATTTATGAATGATCATTTGGAAAGCTTATGAAGACAATTACACTTTCCTCTGGAGAGCGGATAAGAACTGTGAAATTACATTAAGGGAGCCATGTTATCCTACGGCTCAGTGACCTGAAGTGCGGCATAAGGGAGACATGTGGGATGCATATGAAGAAACTGCCTATAAGATGTACTGACCTCCAATACTGTGCAAACTTTACAGGCACTAATAATGAGTGGAAAAATAAAAAGATTTTCAGAGCACCAAATAAACCTGAAAATGTGAGAGCTTCTTTGAGGTGCAAACTTGCAAAATCCACTCTGAAGGGCACTGCTCTGTGAGGACAGAGAATAACAGACTACAGAGAAGGAAGACAGTATTACCTCATGTCTTGTTTATCAAACACTAATTTGCACTCATCTCACAGGAAGTTGAGGTTACACTGCAAAATCTCTGGGCTCACATGAAAACGGAGTATGTCTCAGTTCCTTTTTATCTCATGGCTGAGACAAAATACCCAACATCCAAAGAAAAGGGAGAAAAGGCTTAGTTAGGCTCAGAGTTGTAGAGATTTCAGTGCATGATGGCTCCAAGGCCGGGTGGTGAGGCAGAGGAGCATCACAGAGGAGAAACAGCCCACGGCAGGCAGAAGGCAGCAAAGCAGCAAGCAGCATGCGGTGAGTGACAACAGCAACCCTCTTGCTGCCCCTTATATATTATCCATGGCAGCAGCACTCACATCCTTAATCCTAGCATCGCACTGTGAATCAAATCTCAGCATCATATTGCAGGTCCTTCCATGTCGGAAAGCCTGAACTATGACCACATGAGGCTTTGGGGGACAGGGAGATACAAGTCATAAAACAACACTGATACATTGTAGAGCTCTGGTATCAAACGTGGGGCACGTCACAATATGTTTAATATATCAGCCAGGGAACAACAGATATTTCAGTCTTTATTTGCCGTGTATGATAATAAAATCTCCTGTTAAAAGGGAAAAAAAACATAAACACCGAAAATTCACAGTGGAAACAAGTGTTTCTGGGCTCGGGACTTAGTTCAGTGGCAAAGCACCTGCCTGGCAAGAGCAAGGTCGTGAGTTCAGGGGCTGGGGATTTAGCTCAGCGGCACAGCACCTGCCTGGCAAGCACAAGGTCGTGAGTTAAATCCCCGGTAC
>NW_004955499.1:312334-313651 GCF_000276665.1 Chinchilla lanigera | reverse complement strand
AGCTGACAGTCTCCTCGCCATCTCTTTAGAAATAAAGGTCTTGACATTCACTGTGGTGACTGACTGTCTTCAGGGCTTCAGCCAGAGCTTCACAACGAGTTGGGTTTATTAACACTGACCGCAGGAAGGGGCAGGCGGCTGGAGTCACGGCAGACAGCAGACGAGGATCAGGTTATGGCACACCGCAGAGTGCACATGTCCTAGGAAACCCACTCTTGAGTTGGGTCACTTTATCCATCATGTATTTGCTATAAAGTGTTTCATTACTGTGTTTTTTAAAACTCAAAATCCTTAAAATTTTAGTGTTGCTGGCTTTAATGCAGAGTATTTTCCTTTCCCTTCCTTTTCTTCCCTTCCCTACCAGAATCTCTCTTTGCTCTGAGAGCTGCGCTCCTACGGGTTTCAAGTGCTGCTCATTTTGCATGCAACATTTGGATGAGACAGATATTTCAGGAGGCTTCCCCATTATGGACCTTGTTGTAGAGGTGTTCTTCAGCCTGTATGCTAACTGCCCAGATCACAGGTAGTGAAAGCAGCAGAGGCCCAAAGCTCTGTTTGCTGTGAGTAGTTACATAGCTTGGGGTCCAGCAGGGCCACTCTGACTTCTTCCTGGACAACTCCAACCAGCTGGAAGTACGGGAGTTTTCTGACCTCTAAACTAAGGAGCAACAGCAACTTTAGATACACAAACTGTCTTTGCTCAAACTGCCAGGGCCAAAATTTTGCCACTAGCTCCCGTGTGTGACTCTGGAGGTTGTTGAGGGCGGCACCATATTGTAAAGCTATTTTGTGCAGTACCCAGGAAGAGCGATCCTTCCTTTCCACGTACTCCTTGTTACTAAATGTGCCTGAGGATGAAGAGCTCAGTGAAGCAATTCTGAAGCAGCTGCATTCGGTCATCAAGCTGCAGTTCTCAGAGGATGCTACTCCTTGCACCCTCAAAAAGGCAGAAAATCCCGGTGCCCCAGCCGCGCAGACGCCCACCGGGAAGGCCGCGCACGGAAGGCAGGCAGGACGCAGGTGGCCGGGAAGCAGCGCGGAGACATGCACCAGCGGGCTGGCTGCTGCAGTGCGGTGGACAACCACCATGCCACAGAGAAGCACCGACACAATAGGCCCGCCCGGAGACGTGTGTGAACCATCCCGACATGGACAAAACCTCTGGGAAAACAGGCCATAAGGTGGGCTGCTCTTGGCCCTGCCCTTGAGAGCTAGAAAGGTCGGGAGTCAGCAGAGGAGCCGCTGATGAACACGGACTCAGAGAACACGAGAGTACCGATGCCCGACGACTCAGAGGTCGAGCTCACTGGGGACGCG
>NW_004955499.1:306719-308310 GCF_000276665.1 Chinchilla lanigera | reverse complement strand
CTGAGAGTTTCTCATTTTATTGATTATTTCAATGTTTTGATTTATTTTTAATCCGTACATCACCTATTGAATAAAAAAAAATAGGGAGATGGAACGATGCGATACACTCTCAAACTCTGCTCCTTGGGAGACTAAAGCCAGGGAATCACAAAAGATCAGAATGGGGCGATTTAGCAGGAGACTATAATTGCATGAAACCAGTGTGTCACTGCAAATATCTGATAAAATCCCCCTGAAATTGAAGTACGAAACAGCACAACTTCACTCAGATGGAAACACACAGACCTCACTCAATACATGTATGTAGATGGTTTAGTGGCAAATGAGCCATCCATCAAAATTCAATCAAAACCTGTTATTGCTAATGTACTTAGAAATATTCAGCCAATATATAACAGATAGACTGGTATAAACAGGAAATGTTTCTCAAAAAAAATAATCATTTATAAAAATTTCTGTTAATATAACAAATTTTCATTCACTTATAAAGTAAAAATATTAGGTAGATTGTAATACAGAAGGAGCAGAAATAACAGGGAAGGAAGTGCTTCACAATTCCAATGTGTTTTCTTTTCTCACTGGAGGGGTGGAATCCTGCACCTCAGTACACTAAGCACGCAGTTTACCCCTGAACTGCGCTATTAGTTCACACAGGTTGTTCTCATGCAAACTGTGTTTCATGTCTTACACAGGGTCTCCCTACATAGTTCCGGCTGCACATAAACTCACTGCGTAGACCAGGCTGGCCTCAAACTTCTTGTCCTCCTGCATCTGAGTCACAAGTGCTGGGATGACCCTGTGAGTCACCAAACCCAGCAGAAAAATACACTATGAAATACAGTTTCACTGGAAATTCATGAGATGAATATAGAAATATATGGAATTAACAAATGATTTTATGACATGATGTCAATGTTTGGGAAAAACACGTTCAGTTACATATATAGTTTTAAAGAAATATATGTGGCAAAATATTTCATCAAAACAATGCCTAATCAGGGAAACAGGACCCAACATTTTGGAAATGATAATCAAGTAGGAATAAAGGAAGGGGGCAACAGGAAAATATAAAATGAAAATGAAAAAAAAATAGGGTTAATGGATATATTAGCTTCTGCACAGAAAATATGTAAGATATGAAAGAAAACACGTAAAAAATTTGGTAGAAGAAACTGTAGAAGGTAAGATATCTTCAAAAATAAAGTTGTAAAGCCACAAATGTGAAGATGACATTGAAGACACAAAAAATAACTTAGGATTTCTGCTCAGGAAAAAAATACTTCATGAAATTAACATGCAGATGGAAAAATTATAAGAAGGAATGTTGATTCTTTACAACTGACAATAAAATACCAAGAACACAAAAGATTTTATCAAAGAAATTCTTCATCACAAATAGGAAAATATGATGAAAGCAGATATTGTATACAAGGGCTTACACAGAAAATGAAAAAAAGAATGCACAAAAGGCAGCATAAAAGAGAATAAATGAAAACACATAATTTAAATCTCCCAGAAATCCATGAAATCCATCAAATTAGGAAGGCCTAATGTTGATTGGCTATGAGAAACAGGAACTACAGCCCACAGG
>NW_004955499.1:296596-306109 GCF_000276665.1 Chinchilla lanigera | reverse complement strand
TGACCTCTACCCACGCTCCAAATCTCGCTCGTGCTCTGCATCCTGAGTGTAACAGGAGAGCGGAGACACACACATGTGTTCTGATGAGCCCACTCATCGATGCCTGAGAACCCCAGACACAGCAGGTGCGGTGGACACAAGCTCCTGATTGATGAGGTACCAGAAGGGGCCAATTAGGACCACGACAGCTAAAAAAACTCCCAACGCCCCAAAGCACTGGAGAATGAATGACACACCCAAAGTCCTCTCTGTGACCTGCACACTCTCTTTGTCCTCACCTCCTGCACTACTTTTCAGATGTCACTAGTGTGAAAAACCAGAACAGACCCCACGGCCTCATGGTGTATGCTGACGCCCACTGGAGAGGACAGAATAAAGGGGCCTTGAACCGAAGCTGTGCTTTATCCCAACTGTGTCTCTCTCCATGGGCTGCTTCCGTGGGCGTCTCCCAGATGCCAACATGGAAGTTCAACCTCAGAGTGTGGGGGCCCGGGAGACACTTAGGGGAATTCCAGATATTGCAGGTTCTTGCTATTTAGGAAATACATAACAAAGGCTCATGCTCACCTCTTTCCCCAGAGACAGATAAATCAGTACAAAGTAGAAAGCACTTCAAAAGTGACAACGCTGGGCAGACCCGCCCTCAGCTCACTGAGGTGATGGCAGAGGAAGTGGGGTTACAGCAGTGAGCACCCCAGTAGAGAAAGGCAGATGTTGATGCAAGGTTACATCAGCAGGAAGGGTTCCCAGAAAAGCAGAAATCAGAGCTAGCAATATCAATGCTTTCTCTTTAGCCTCGCACAAGCTTGCTGTCTTGCGTTAAACTGCTCAGCCCTGTGTTTTTTTTTTTTTGTTTGTTTGTTTGTTTTCTGGTACCGGGAACCAAACTCACGACCTTGCGCTTGCCAGGCAGGCGCTGTGCCACTGAGCTAAATCCCCAGCCCCCAGCCCTGTGTTTTTAAGAGGAAAGTTCAACTGTACTTCTTTTTTCTTTTTCTCTTTCTGACACGATTTTGCTATGCAGTTCAGGCTGCCTTGGAACTCACATTGCAGCCCTTGCTGGCCTCAAACTCACACCAATCGTCCTGCCTCGGGTTCCTGACAGCACACCCAGCTCTACTCCCTTTTCACGGTGATGTAAGGCAGAGAATATGACCAGCGTTGGGGACCTGAGTACAGTACCAAATGAAAACAAAACAGACATACTTCCAATAAAAAAAAACCCTGAGATGAGTGTTCCCTTTTCCAAAGAGTACTGCTACTATTTTTCAGGCTGAGCTCCTCTGGAGAATCTGATCCATACACACTCAAAACAGGAAACAGTCTGACGAAAGTCATCTTCTAAAAAGGACTCCACGGGGGCTGGGGATTTAGCTCAGCGGCAAAAGCGCCTGCCTGGCAAGCGCAAGGTCGTGAGTTCGGTTCCCGGTACCGGAGAAAAACCAAAAAAAAAAATAAAAAGGACTCCACAGAAAGTTGAAGAAATGATTGTAGAGATGCTATCTGAGTTAGAAAGGGAAAAATATTGTGATCAACCCAAAGAACTTGAAAATAAAATGTTCTGAAAATGCAGAACATCCCTGATTCATCAAACATCATTGTAAGACTTGTTTAAAGGTGCTCAACACGCATTTCTTCATGTTTACTTCGGGACATCTCCGTGACGTATACACAAATTCATAGTAAAATACTAAATATGTCACAAACATCATGGAGTACAATGCACTGTGGTCACTGGCTCTGCACCCCGCGTGTCCAGCTGCTGACGGACTCAAGACTTTGTGCACGATCACGGTACCATATACCACTAGTGAGAGGAGCAAATAAATTATGAAGCTGAAAGATTTCAGTAATAAGTTTTCCCTTTTTCTTTAGTACTAAAGATTTAATTTAGGGCATCATGAAAAGTACACTGGAGGACCACCCCAAAATATTGACTCCATAGTGAAAAAGGCTCTTGCCCAACTGTGCAGGCCGGGCTTGGTGCTGCAACGCTCCTGTCTCAGTCTCCCAAGCAGCTGCAATGAAAGGTGCTCACTGATGTTTCCCTCACTGATGTTTCCTTCCCCAGGCTCTGAAATCTCAGAAAATCACGGTGATTAGAGAAGCCCACCCTCGAACTACCTAAATGTCACATGCTCGGCTTCTCAGCAGTGAGGGAGGTGGACAGTGTAAAAGTCCTCCCAGCCTGGGCAACTGAGTAAGACCAGGTCTCCAAAACTAAAAAAGAAATATGGGGCTGTACAAATCAGAGTCAAATATATGCATTCAGTCCCCAAACAGTAAAACACTTCACACACACCCTGAAGTCTTTGTATCCCAGAGAAACCCCTCCCCATCCTTCTTCCGTGGTGAGGCCCGCCCCATTATTAAACCTACAAGACCCGTTTCCTCATTTCAATTTTGCCTCACAAATGATTAGGTGGACTGATCAGTAACCACAAAAAGGCACAGTCACCGGATCTGTTACTAGGTTTCCCGGCTTTCTTCAGGCCTGTGACCTCCGACCCTCTCAGGCCAAGGCAGCTCAATCATTGTCACACTCAGAACAATGTGACCTCAGGGGAAGGAGGTCACTGTTGTCATTGCTCATTTTACCTCCTTCTAACAAGCCCTGCTTCCCTGTTTCCTTTTTCCTTTCCACTGCTTCTCCCTACTAAAAAAATCACTTTTTCTGCTATTCATTCTTAGTCCTGGAGAGAGACCTGATTTACCCCTGCTTCAGTGCTTGTTGTATACACAGTCCACCTCAGTCAACACTTCAATTTTAAGTCAGTGTGTAGAAGCAGTGCAGGGACGACAGCAATGACCTCAGGGACGACAGCCCGTGCCCTTCCCTCCACTGCCAGGGTCACGTGTCCCTGTCCATGCAGACGCCCCAGGTCAACGTGTGTCTCAGTTCGCATTCTCCAGGCAGCCCTTTGAGAAAGTTGCCCTTAGCAAGAAGCCTTACCCTCCCTTGGTACTGGGTACGAATCTGGTGTCACAAACAAGGCAAAAGGAAGTCTAGAAAAGTCCTTGGTGAGGTCACTTTGCTTAAGCAGAAGAGAGCTCAGTCTGAGAAGGACAAGCACGCATGCCGAGCAGGCCCAGGCTCGAGCCTGACAGACACTGTCATTGCACCACTGGTGGGCGTGTGGCCTCACGATCTAACCCCATTGGCTGCATTCATGAGCTCACGGACCCAGGCAGAGCACATTCTGTGGTCCGGAAAGCCCTGCGCTGCGAAGTCTTACAGCAGGTCCACAGCCAAGTACCCTTGGTCTCCAGTGTTCCAAGAACTGTGAAACAAGCACACGTAGATTTTACCACAAAAAAGGGTATTACACAAAGAAGGAGGCTTATAAAATGGAAATATTTCAATTATTTCCTTTGACAGAGGAGACTACCTCTTCCCACACTGGTAATACATTTAAACACCCCCAATATTTTCCTCAGCTTCCTAAAGTCCTTGGAAGGCCTCCCTTAAATAGTCTGATTATAAGGAACAGCTTGTTTTGCTGCCTTATGAATAATGCACCTGGCCGTGGAAAATGGCCTCAGGTAGAGTTGCGCATAAGCCATAGTGGGGAGACTTAAAACAAAAAGGGGTAGTGGACTACGGAGGGAAGACCGAGACTGAACTTGCACATGAAACAGCCGTCTCTCCCACAAGGAGTCTTTCCCACAACAAGGAGTTGCACCGCCACCTGCCAATCTCCCCCATTTCCGGAACTTCAAGTGCACGGCAACCACTTCTCTCTAAAATCCATTTTCTTTGTACCTTACACAATAGGAAAACTGGTTTGAGAACCTGAGTTTCTAATGGTCGTTTTCAATACACAGAGTCCACTGTGATCCGAGCTCATTAAATAATCAAGCAGTTACTGCACTCTGGTTCTCTCCAATTAGCTCTGGATCGAGCAGCCACCTAGACACCCACTCAGGACGCTTCCCAGAATCACAGAGCTATTCATCTTTTTGACAAAAATTCTCCTAAAAAGTGGAGGAGACATGGCCTGTGTCACAGCAAACAGTTCTGCTGACGGCCTGCAGTTTCACGCTTGTGTCTGGGTAGCTACACACTGCTCCTTTAACCTCTCCTTCCAGTAGGGCACTTTGTCAAAACGAGTTGCTGGAAAATTCCCCTGCAGCCCACCAAACACAGCCCCCTGGCAGAAGTCCAAGGAAGAACCACACAGGGATGCTTGAAGGGGTTGCGTATCAGGCAGCCACCTCATAAAACAGGACTGCACCGCAGATTTGTTGGTTACTAACCCAATGGACAGACTACTCTCCCGGAGTGGCTCTGAACCATTTCTCGCAATACTGAGAGACAATTTTCCTAGGTGGAGGTGTTCCCCGAGTTAAAGATAAGCTCAGGGAGGCTGAGTCTACAGACCAAGACCCAGAGCCACCCGAGAGAACACTAACAGCCTCCTTTGGGTTCAGGACTTCACTGCACAGGGCCGTGAAACCAGGAGCTCTGTTCCTTTTCTTTGTCAGTAGGGGTCTCACATAAATAAGGTGATAATTGTTTGGGTTGCGGAGTGCACAAGCAGAGGTTCCCTTCATGCTGGGGAAGCCCTGTTCCCAAGTCACGTCACCTGCAAAGTCAGGCCTTTCTTGGGATTCTCAGGGCACTTGTCAACATCTATTATGACAATGACAATGTGGGAAACTATTGGAAACTTAGGAATTCACTGAGAAGATAAAAAGGCAGAGGTCTGAGGAGCGCGGGTGGGTGTGACATCCTGCATCGCAGACATCTGTAAATGTGGGATCCTCCAGCTCTGCTCCTGACAGCGATGACCCCAGGGACCCAGCACCCCCGGCCGCCCCGGCTCCAAGCGCCCCCGGAATCAGGATCCCCCCAAGACCCTGCTCTCCCAGACTGCAGAAACTGTGCTGGGTCCCAAGAGATGGCATTGCGGGCGGGTAGTGTCACACTGGGGACAGGACTCACGGAACACGGCTGTCACCCTGAAGCGGCCAAGCAAAAAGTGAGGAAAGCACCAAAGAGCAGGAGGACCTCAGGGTCTGGAGCTCAGCAGGGCGCTGCAGCTCCCCAGAGGTGGCTCTGGCCACTTCCTTGCAGACCTCAGCCCGACTCCAGCCCTTCCCCAGCTACTGTCCCCCACCATCACCATTGCGTGGATTCCTGGTCTCCCAGAGTCCTTCCCACGCAGCCTGCAGCCGGTAGAACACCCAGGAGGTGGTTTAGCGAGCTGAGGGACTCTCCACAAAGCACTCCGAATACGGAGCCATGGCACCGGAAGTCCTCGCCCACCTCGACTCACCTGGTTGGACAATTGGTGCATCCCTTTATCGCTGATTGGCTCTTGCTCCACTGCCCGCCCTCTGTCCAGAGTGAGGAGGAAGTTAGCTCCTGCCTGCATAAACAGACCTCTGGTGATAGACTGTCATACAGAAACTTCTGGAAAAAGATCTTTCTTGCGATATCAACCTCACTTAGCCTAACAATACTTGCACTTAAGCCGTTTATTCTTGGCTTCTATACATGCCCCAGTTTTCTTCATGGACTTAGTGTGCTCTTTCTGAAAGGGGGTCACTTGTGTGCTCAAAAGGTTCCATGGTCAGTATCCTATAGAAGGAGCAGCCTCCTGATTGACGAGAATTTCCTGAGTGCAGTGAAGAATAGCACCAAACGGAACAGAGGGAGGGCTGGCTGTTTCACATATCAAACTTTGAAATGAGGCGACAGGCCTCACTGTCAAGATTTTCACACTGTCTCAATCAACTCACATGCATTACAAAAATGAATATATGCCTCCAAAAAGGAATACATTTACTGTGTACATGGGGAAATGACTGAGCCAGGGGTACAGCTCAGTGGTACAGTGCCTACCTGCAAGAGCAAGGTCCTGAGATTGATTCCCAGTACAGAAAAAAGAAAAATGAGAGTTAAATGATAGCGAATTTCTGCAAAGAAGTAAAGCTAAAAAGAAAGCAAATATTCCCATTCCCTCAGACAATATTATTATCTCGTCCAGACTCAAAGACATCCCCGATTGTTGAAGATAAACATATTGCCAGGCGTGAGGGCAAGACCGATTGCTTACATGGACCTCATTCTTTGTCCACTGGATCAGTTTCTGGTGAATTGGCAGAGATATGTAAGGACCTCAGATTAAGATGTAGATGTCCAGCAGTTCCCTCGTCACACGATGAAATTTTCCACCTTTCATCACTAGCACTCATATAAGAAAAATATTTGATGGAATCTTGTGATACTGTTGTTATGTTTCGACTGGATTCTTGTAAAACAGACTTGTAGATGTCTGGGTGAGTCATGCTAATATTACCTGGTGGACAGATCGGGCCCCTGGACTCTGAGACAACATCCGTTTTCTCTGGTTCCTGGCTCTTATGAAGTAGTCACACTTTTCTTCACTTATGTTGGCTAAGGTGTTTCTTCAGTGGAAGAAATCAAACTGAGACTACAATCTTTGAAACAATGAGACATTTTTTCATTTTGCTTTTGTGGCGCTGGAGATCAAAGGCAAGGCCTGGCCTGTGCTAGGTAGGTGCTGTACTTTTGAGCCAACCCTAGCCCCCAACTCCACAGCTGCATTTTTTTTGTTGTTGTTGAGCTTTGCCAATGTTCTGACGTTGTTTTTGTGTGTGTTCTTAAAGAGAGGATCTCATTATATAGCCGAGGTTCGCGTCAAAGTCACTGTTCTCCTGTTCCAACCTGCTGGAAACAAGTTCCCAGAATCAATTTTTGGGGGCAGATAATGAAACACTCAGACATCAAGGAATCTCAATAATGCTTTTTACTTTTGCAAAAGGGTGTAACAGCCCAGTAATGAGGGAGCAGGTACACAGACCAGCCAGAAAAATAGGAGTTTTAATGCATGGGAAGAAGCTATTTTTAAATTCATTGGCTGAGCCAGGTGTGGTGGCACATACCTGTAATCCCAGCACTCGGGAGGCGGGGGCCAGAGGATTTCTGTGTGTTCAAGGCCAGCCTCAACTGCATAGCAAACCCTGTCTGAAAAAAAAAATTCATTGGCTGAATTTAAAGGCTTGCAATCTATCTGGTTGGTAACTCACAGGCACAAGGGAGGGGCTGGTGCATTGCCAAGTCAGCTAGAGAGGGGCCTGAGGATTGGAGGGGAAAGTCCTCTGCTCTTATCTTGGAAACCAGCGTGCTCTGGAAAAAGTACACTGTACCATTTCTTGGAGCTTAGGATATTAACATTAGGGAGTGGGGAGTGAATGGACGGCCAGGTCATTTGAATCCACAATGGAGTTGCTTTGGCCTTGTGCTTTCATGGAAAAGACAAATTCTATTTCTCAAAAACTCCACAATCACTGGGATTGCAGCCTTGCACCACCTCAAGCAGCTTTTAAGTTTTACATCTGTGCCAAAGTTTTTATCAGCTCGTTTGGTGCTCATTAAGAGATCTAACTCGAGTGCCACACAGCGACACCTCCACTCCAGCCCCCCAGGCCTGGCTGTGACACAGAGGACCCGCCCAATGGAGCTGACCTGCACAGGCGCACTGGAGCAGGTGTTTCTGCACAGACCATGAGGTCGTCAAAAGCCGCAGGTAGGAAACACAGTAAGAGCTTCAAATTGCGAGGGAACAAGTACCTTTGCTGTGACATCCCCACAGCTTCCTAGGTGGCTTTGGCTTCTTTCTCCCCTGGGTGCTGTTTAAGCCAGGACATTATTTCTGCTGGCCTTAATGAGCTCATGCAAAGCTTTTACCAAAGAGCTCATCCTGAGGAAAATGGAGAAGGTACCTTCAAAGCCAGGCGAGCCCTGTCCTCTGACTGCGACCTTTCCTCCTTAGCCAGCCAGGTGGGGTCAAGCCGGAGCTTTCCTAGGGGGTAATGAGCATTTCTTCTCCACTTATTTCTCCTCTTTAGAGTCTCTTCAATACATATAATTTATCTTCTTATGGCAGGTCTTATATCTTAAAACCTAACTATAGTCATTTAGTATTTCTAGAAGCCGTCTTGGCAGGTCCCATAGGAGTGTTTACATAATCAGGTTGGCGACAGGCCCAGTTTCCTTTCCACACTGGCGTTCTCATTCCCCGGACCAAAATCTCCAGTGTGGTACTGAGTAGGAGTGGTGAGAGCAGATTACCTTGCTTTCCTGTTGTAGAGGGAAAACATTTGCTCTTTTCCCTTGGTAGGATACTGGTGGCAGGTTTTTGTAGATGCCCTTCAGATGGTTATGGATGTTTCCCTTTGTTTTGTATTTAATGAATTTTCATCATAAATGTTATTGATTTTTTTCCCAGTCCTTTTTCTGTGTCCCTTAGAAGAATTATGTTTCTTGTTTAGATTTGTTAAAATACCGTTCAATACGCAGTGCCTTGCTCTGGAAAACCAGGACTGAATTGGACGGAAGACATGTAGCACAGAGGAGTTGGAAGGCAACAACTTATTGTGCTATCAGGCAGGGTGCAGCTGATTTGCAAATCACAAGCCCTGTGTTGGGGTAAAACAGACACTCACATGTTTTAAGGAGGAAGTACAAAAGGCTGACAGCAGGTTATTTTATAATTGGTTACAAGGCTGGGTCATGTGTTGTCAGGCAGACTTGCTCTGGGTGAAGGGGGTTTCTTAAGGTGAGAGGCTTGTGTGAGAGGAACAAACCAATCATTGTCTTTGAGCCGGTCTATCTCTGGGTGATGAGTCCTTGAAATCTTGAAACAAGTTGGCACAACGAGATGTATTTTCTTCTCAGTTGTGTCTGTCTCACAAGTTGCAGCTGGCGTGGAGGAGTTCAAGGCTAGCTGAGTTTTGCCACTCTGTAATTATGAGAATGCGCTGAGTCTGCCTTTCCTGTCCTTGAATATAGTGTCTGTGCATACATTTTTAAATTGCCTTTACACCAGTCCACACTCCCACCAACAGCACATGAAGGTTCCTTTTTCCCCATATCGTCTCCAACACTTGTTATTACTTGATTTCTTGATGATAGCCGTTCTTTCTGGGGTGAGATGGAATCTCAGTGTTGTTTTAATTTGCATTTCTCCAATGATTAGTGATGTTGAACATTTTCTCCTATATTTATTTGCCATTTGTATTTCTGCATCTGAGAAGTGTGTATTCATCTCAGATGCACGTTTTGGGACTGGGTCTTTGAATTTTGAGGGCCTGATTTTTAAAAAATTCTTTATATATTCTAGATAGGAGTCCTTTGTCTGAGGTACAGTTGGCTAAAATTTTTCCCAATTTGTGGGTTTCCTTTTTACCCTGTTAGTAATTTCTTCTGCTGCGCAAAAACATTTCGATAAGATGAAATCCCAGTTGTTGATTCTTTGAAGAATTTCCTGTACAGTTTGGTTTTTGTTCATGAACTCTTTGCTACCCCTATGTCTTCAGGATTTCTGCCTACTTCCTCTTCCAGTACATTTAGCGTTTCTGTTTTAATATTTAGATCTTTGATTTTGACTTTAGTTTGGTGCATGGTGATAGACATGGGTCTAGTTTGATAGACATGGGTGATAGACATGGGTCTGATTTTGACTTTAGTTTGGTGCATGGTGA
>NW_004955499.1:292919-295226 GCF_000276665.1 Chinchilla lanigera | reverse complement strand
GTGTGGAGCCTGCAGATGCAGTCTCCTTTGCTTAATTGGGGTTGGAGCCAAACGTCCTCAGCTGTGGCTTTATCTTGTCCTTTGAGGTGTTATAGCTTTATCAGCCAATACAGGCCTCAGCAGTGACCAGGGACTCACAGAGGTTTACTTACTATGAGTGTCCTGCCCACCTTTAGAGAAGGTGCCTAAGCTTTGGACAACTCACAAGTAAACATGGAAAGCCACTTGGTTAATATTAAATCCTGCTCAGAGCCACTTTGTAGTGGTCCCCATCAACCGGGAAGGACAGGACAGCAGGTGTCCTAGGTAAACCTCCTGTGACAGGCTATCCCAGTGTTCCAGCCTGGAATCTGCTTCCTCCTGCTCCCTCCTCTGCCCACACAGGCTCCTGCTGTCCCTGGTGCCCTGAGGTCCTCGAGCCCAGTGTCCTCTGCGGTGCCGCCTGCCGCCCTTGGCGCCTGCATGCCCGCTCCCGTGCGCCCCTTCTCTTAAGGTACTGCATTCTGGAGAGATTATTGCTGTGGAGTTGCCTGGGACCACAGCGCCCCCTCCCTGCAGGCCTCAGGAAGTGCTGTTCTGTCCGGAATTGATCCCTGTTTTGGTTCTGATCCGTCTCTGGCTCTTTCTCATTCTATAGACTTCTATGAAGCATCACCTCAGAAAAGCCTGACAGCCCTTGAGAAAAATATTCTCTGCCTCCTCCAGCGTCCATCTCTCACTCTTATGGAGCCATTGATTTAATCTGTGCCATTCAATACTATAATGTGTCATCTTGCTTACACTTTGTCTCCCTAACCAGAGTATGTGCTCCGAGAAGACAGGACGTCCGTGTCTCTGTCCCGTCCTTCCTGATGCGGAGTGAGTGAATTGTGCATTTGTGGATGCAGTGCAGAGTGAGCTGCCCTTCTCAGGTAAAAGTCACATTTCTGCCTTCCAGGTTGCTTGGTCCAGTTTGAAAAACCTGTGCGGCAAGTTGCATAAATAAAATGAAAATACATATCAATAGATACATGAATATGTTGCATTTTGGCAAAAGAAGAAAGGTGCATAATATCCATTTGCCAGATATCATTACATTATACGTCTCTGGGGTTACTTCTTCTTCTTGAGGCACAGGCCTAGCAACCTTCTGACAAGTAGGGCAGGACGTAACAATTTGTCTTGCTTCGGACCTGGATAATTGAAATTCTTTGGTTATAGCCTTACTGTTTTGATGGTGGTATGAATGAGACTGCCTAGCTGTATCAAACGGAATACTAAAAGTAATTAATGAATCAACTTACTGATTCCCATGTTAAAAATGCAGGTAAATTAGAATGAGACCTTATATGACCAATATAAAAGGGTGCTATTTGATTATGAATTGCCTTATGTAGCCTGAGAAACAAATTAAATAGAGGCGGATTTAACATTGACCATAGTATGGTGCTCTTGAGTCTGAGTAGAGTGTACAGTCTGAATTATTAATTATATCAGTAGTTTAGAATTAAATTTTTGTATCACAAATAGAATAGCAGTAACTTCAGACCTTTGTGCAGAAAGCCCTGGAGTCTCTATTACCTGTTGGTAATCATTACTCTGATCAGTGGCCTGGACCTTTGATGAACCATCAATGGAAAAGACTACTGCATCAGAAATAGGTTCAAATTTAGCAATTTTTGTAATAACACATGAATGCTTAAGAAAAAATTGAAAGTTAGGATCACTGTGAAAATAATTATCAATTTGTCCTACAAAATGTACAAATACTACTTCACAATATAGGGCTTGGTGTAGCAGAGTCAAATATGGATTTAAATCAGTAGGCAATATGATTACAGCAGAATCTATACCAAAGAGTTGTTTTGGATCTTGTGTCCTTCCCTTAGTGACAACCTTGGCAATTTGCTCTAAATATTCTTTCAGGGTTTTGATTAACTGATTAGAAAGGTAAAGCCATTGAATAGGATAAATTTATTTATCATAAAATTGTCATATAAGACCTGTGGGAGAATAAGGAGTATTTAAAATATAAAGGATAAGATGATAATTTGTATTTATTCTAAAAACTTGATTTTGTTTTAACATTTTTTCCACCAGTTAGTTCCTCCTGAGCCTCAGTAGATAAACTGTGAGGGGAATCAATAGCTGGATCTCCCTGTAAAGTGTTATATAAATGTTTTAATTGATAAGTAGCAATGCCTAATTTTGACCTTATCCAGTTTATGTATCCTAATAACTTTTGAAAATCATTCAGAGTTTTTAAATGATCTTGTAGCTTTTGTGGCCTCCCTGCTCTGATAGTCACTAGCATTCCCAGGTAATAAT
>NW_004955499.1:291208-292259 GCF_000276665.1 Chinchilla lanigera | reverse complement strand
CGTATCTCCCTTTCTGCGTAGTTGCAGAAGTGATGGGTGTTTAGTTGAAGCTGGAAAAGTTGTGCTTCAAAAATATAGACCGTAGTCCATAACAGTGGTGAGTTATCAGTGGAGCTGGCAACTGTCAGAAGTTCTTGGTGGTTTGAGTCTTTTACAGCCAACCTATTACTCTCTGCCATTGCTTTTGTACATCTTGTGGCTACTCTTTTCTGCTGGATGTTTATGACCAAGTTAAAGTGTGACTTGTATAAATAAAAATTTAACTTTTTGCTATCTACCAAGGTCGGTTAAGTCTCCTCAGGAGTCAACTTGGAACCAAGGACAGCACCTCTAGATCTTGTGTTAGTGTCAGCCATCTGGATGACTCACGACCATTCCTTGATCAAGTTGCTTTCTGTGAAAGCCTGAGAGATTTTTTCTTTCCTCCTGACTCTCCTTAGGCACACTATACATCGTGGAATCACTTTCCTCTGTGGTCCCATAATCTCCTTGATCAGAAAATCAGGGACTCAACAGGGTTACAGGATGTCACAGCACAGGTTCTCTTATGTCCTGAGTCTTTATTGACCTCAGAAGGCTAAGGCGAAAATATTAGCTATCTTTTTATCCTATTTAACTCTTTAAATCTTTGGTCTCCAAACCTCAGTTGTTACACAACCAGAGAAGAAGCTAATGACATTACATTGTAATGGAGGCAATAAGCTTAATATTACTATCTGATCTGAATAACAAACACCTTAGAAAATAAAATAGAACTGTTATATTTTAACAACCATGTATATACTAATGTATAAATCCTAATAGAATGTTAACAAATAACAGTTACATGTTTTTACACAGAAATTTAAAAATCAAAATTATACATAAGATTGCAGCATGACAATCATGATGACATTTTGTAACATACCTAATTTTCCTTTTCACATAACAACCCTTTGAACCAATTATCTCTTTCTAATACATAAGAAGATTTTACCTAATTTATTGTCCTTTAATGGATATAAATGACTAGTTTTTGTTAAAGGCACAGGTCTGAATCTGAAGGAAAGTC
>NW_004955499.1:287968-289148 GCF_000276665.1 Chinchilla lanigera | reverse complement strand
ATAAGATTGTTTATTTGGGTTCATTCTGTTTTCCTGGGGAGTTCACTGCTATAAATTTCCCTCTGAGGACTGCGTTCATTGGATCCCACAGGTTCCTGTACATTGTGTCTATATTTTTATTTGATTGTAAATATTGTTGAATTTCTACTTTGATTTCATCTGTGACCCATTTGTAGTTTAGGAGGGTGTTATTTAATTTCCATGTGTTTATGGAGATTTGTAGTTCAGGAGGGTGTTATTTAATTTCCATGTGTTTGTGATTTCTTTTGTCATTAATTTCCAGTTCCATTGCACTATGGTCTGATAGTATGCATGGGATAATTTCAATTCCTTTGCATTTATTTACTTAAGCATGTTCTATGTACTAGCAAATGGTCTATTTTAGAGAATGTCCCATGTGCAGCTGAGAAGAATGTGTATTCTGATGCTGTTGGGTGGAACACTCTGTAAATGTCTACTAAGTCCATGTGTTCACAAGCTTCGTTAAGTTCTGTTACTTCTTTGCTGATTTTTTGTCTAGTTGATCTATCTCTTTGTGACAGTGTGGTGTTAAGGTCCCCTGTTATGATTGTGTTGTTGCTTATTTCATTTTTCATGTTTGTTAAAATTTGTCTTATATAGTTATGTGCCCCTGTATTTGGTGCATAGATGTTTATGATTGTTATCTCTTCCTCTTAAAGTTTCCCCCTCACAAGTATGTAGTGACCTTCTTTTTCTCTTTTGATTGTTCTTGGTTTGAAGTTCACATTGTCTGCAAACAGAACAGCTACACCCACTTTTTTCTGGGTTCCTGTCTAATGCATCTATATAGTATTATTTTCCATCTTTTGATTTTCAGTCTATGAATTTCCTTTTGCATTAAATGTGTTTCTTGTATACAGTCTATACTTGGATTTTGTTTCTTGATCCAGTCTGCCAGTCTGCTAATTTTGATTGGTGAATTTAGACCATTTACGTTGATGGTTATAACTGATGTGTATACGCTTATCTTTGTCATGTTATTTTCCTGCTGTTGGATCCTCCTTTTTCCCTGTTTTAATTGCTTGCTCTTCTTGGTGGTTCCTTTCTGTTGTTGTTCTTGAAGTTGTGGTCTGTTTTATCACTTTCTAGAATATCTTTTAGTACTCTTTGTATGATTGGTTTGATGCTCACGAATTTCATTTGTTCTTTATCATGGAAT
>NW_004955499.1:285534-287143 GCF_000276665.1 Chinchilla lanigera | reverse complement strand
TTGCTATCATTTCAGAAATTTCAGGTGTGTTATTTCCAGGCTGTTCTGTGTTATCTCTTGGACTTGTTCTGGGTGGGGTAGAGGTCTGAGATAGCATTTTCCTCCTTCATTTTGTCATTTTTGAAGATCTGGAGGTTCCCCGTAGCTCAGCCTCACTCCCAGGATGCTGTGGGAGTGGGGTAACAAGGACCCAATGGTCCCCAGGGCTCAGTGCAGCTCCTGTGCTGGTGTGTGGGGCAAGGTGGGGTCCCAGGTGCTCCCAAAATTTCTTGCATTCAGTTGACTCCCAGGCCAGTGGGCGAGGGGCATGGGAGGCTCACTGCAGCTCCTGAAGCTGTCTGGGTTTCAGCCCAACTTCCACAAGGGTGGGGGTGCTGGTCATGGTCACCGAGGCTTCAGACACTGCCCACAGGCCAGCCCAGTTCCCAGGCCAGCAGGGGCGGGGTGAGGGTGGAGTCCCCAAGCGCTCTGACTCTGTCCAGGTTTCAGCTCGGCTCCTGTGGAGGTGCAGGAAGTGCTGGGAGTGGCACCTGAGGCCCCAGAAGGTGACAGTGGCTCTGTCTGCCTTGCACACTGCTCAGGGAGGTGTGGAGGTGGCTCGCTGGGGTTCCTGAAGATGTCCAGGGCTCAGCTCCATTCCTGAGGGGGTGCTAGGGCTGCAGGGAGAGGTGACCAAGGCCCCAGAAGCTGACTGGGGCCCTGCCTGCCTCACACATGCTTGAGTGGTGGGAATACAGACAGAAATTGCAGTACCAGCAGGATGTTTGATGCTAAACTAGTAGGAGATCAATATGCTCAGGATAAAATGACCTCTATTTCCACTTTTCCTTTGGATGGAACAGCAGTGTGCACTGTGCAATGTTCCGGTGATAATAAGAATGAGAAATGAGCTGTCGTATGATTAGCCACACATTTCAGCATGTAAATGTTAGTACTATATTCTGCAATGTAGTATAGTTCATGAGGCAAATGAGTCATTTAATATTTCATTATAAACTACTCATAAAAATTTGCAAGAAATGGCAGTGCATGCCTGTACAACCCACACATAAAAATCTGAGGATTTCCACAAGTTTGAGGCTAGCCTGCACTACATGGTAAGACCCTGTCTCAAAGAAAAGCAAAATTAGACAAAATTTGTAACATATTGCCCACCTGATGGCTAACTTAATTGTGTAAGCATAATTAACTTAGGTTAGGATGAGGTACACTGTTTGGAGCATTAGGACCACTGACTGCATTCATCACTGATGCTTTGACCATGCATTATTGGAACACAACCCCATGGGAAATTGAGCAGCTATTGAGTTGGAGGACAAAACATTGCTGGATATTTTACAAAACACTGCAGTACTAGTCAATAAGAAGGCAAAATAAGGCACGGATGCAGATTGTCTCACAGAGAGCGGCTCAAGTCTTATGCAGGGGAAGTGACATCACTTCCTCCAATTATCAGACAGTGGCAGTGGTGGGTGATGACAGAAGCCACTATACAAAAAAGCCAGTGTACATTTACCTCTGAAGACGTTAAAGGAGAACACGAGTGATTCACAGAAATTATTCATTAGTCTTAAAAACTGATTTGAGCTTCCCAGGTTTAAAAAAAAAA
>NW_004955499.1:277363-284464 GCF_000276665.1 Chinchilla lanigera | reverse complement strand
CCAAGAAACTATCTTGTACATAACAATATGTAAAACAACAACTGATAATTTCCTACCACTTTGTCTGGAATTCGGTAAGGCCCCTATTACTACGTTATCCTTCTACCTTTTAAAATTTAAAAAAAAAAATGCTCCATTATGAAGAATAGAAACCTATCCAAACAAACACCAACATGATCAAAAACTCCTAGAAAGTTTTTGCTGACAAATTATATCAACATTTCTAGCTGGTGGACAGGATAGGTGTTACACTGCATTGAATCTTGAGAAAATGTATGGTTCTCTGCCAGTGGAGACTCACAAAAATAGATTTTTTTTTATTGTGGATTGAATATTCAACTCTCAAATAAAGCATGGCAGTATGAGCATGAAAAGTAAAATTTAGTGATAAAAAATAACTGATCTTGTACACAGGATATTAATGGCTCTGATAAAGAGGGAAAAATGGAAAATTAGACACTGCATATAATCTGTAATTATGTTGGGGTATGTACAGATATGTTTAGAACATTAAACATATGATACTTGCTAATTTGCATGTAAACAACATGTTTTCAAACAGAAAACAGATGGGCAATCACATGTACAGGAATTACTAGTAATAAAACTATAAAATATCACATCATATTAAAAATTTTTCTAGAATCATGAATGGTGTAAAGCAAAGTTTCAAAAACAAGGTAGTGGAAAAAATGTCAACAGTTGAGGAAAATTCAGTTTTGGAGTCATATTACCTCACAATTAATAAATGCAAAAAAGAGAATAAAAGTAAACAAAAACAACCTACAAAATAGAGCCTCTTTCCATACAAGAAATACAAGTCACTTCACCTTTGTACCTAATGTAGTCCAAAATGAAGACAATTATGTATTTTAAGAGACAATATTAAACTCCTGTGCTATTGCATACAAAATGCTACATAATTATGTGAGCACATTTACTCTTTTTCGTTTTATACTGAGATAACACTTCACTATGTAGTGCAGGCTGGCCTGGAACTCAGAATGATCCCCCTGGTTCAGTCTCCTGAGTGCTGGAATTTCAGGAATGTTCCAGTACTCCTGGCTACATTAATACTTAAAAGAGAACTTAAACTTATTTAATCCAGAGATCTACTTTAAGAATAAGCTTATAATGTTAACACTATCTCTCCTCTGCATGTGTGTTTTCTGGAGAAATAATTGAAATGTCGTCTTTATTCAATTCATTTTTTAGGTTTCAACTGTATGCAACGTGATCAAAAGATTTGGCAAATACGAGTTATACCCGAAACCTCTGTCCATTCACAGAGTTTTGATACAATATTCATTTTTGCACGCATCACAACTGATAACTCGTATACAATCCTTATAATAATGGTTTCTCACAATACTGTTTATCTGACACATGAATTAAAACAAAATGATTACAGGTGTTCCAATGTAAGAAACATTGGTATGAATTTCTCCAGTGGGCAGTGCCATGCTTTTTCAAAAGTAGTGTGGAAATGCAGATTTTTCGTGTTCTGTATTTATACTAACACTCATGATTTTTTTGTTTTCTCATAGTGATTTCTCATGTTATTTATGCAGGATTTCTCTTTAGTAGGAGTTCTTCCATACGTTCCATGGTAAGTGGAAGAATTGAAGGGTTTCCATATATATATATATAAAATGTTCCCTATCACAAGTTCTTTCTCGTACCTGAGTTAATTTTTAAAAATAAAAAATTTTTAACAAATTTTAAAAATAAAAAAAAACTAAAAAATTTTAAAAATCCACATTGTTCACATATGTCCCAAGTCCCTTCACTATGCATTGTTTCAGGTATGTAATGATACTTCTTGTGAACTGAAAGTGTTTCATACTATTTAGAAGAGGTTCTCCTCAGTCTGATTCTTGCATAAGTCACTTCATTTATTAATGGTATTCCCCCTTTGTATTGTGCATGCTGCTCAGTGCAGAGCCTTTTCTTTACTGCTTCTACGGACTTTCTCCGAAGCGTAATTTATTTCACATACTTCACAACACTTCTGTGTACTGAGTGCATTCGCACATAGCTTACATGGTGTTGTAACAGTGTGTGCTCTGCCATGTCTTTGACAATGATCACGTGAGCTGAAAGCTTTCTCACATTGCTCACCTGTAACGCTTACTCACCAGTGTGGTTTTTCATTTTTAACACAATGTGCGGTGAATGTTTTTCCACATTATACACATACATAGGATTACTCCTGGAGAGTGAGTTCTTTAGTTTCTGACAACCTGCACGCTAAAGACTTCCCCACATGGCTTCTGGGGGGATACTGGGAATTGAACTGAAGACCTCACGCTTGCCAGGCAGATGCTATGCTGCTGAGCTACTTCCCCTACCCCTCCGCATCACTTACACAATAGTTTCTCCTCAGTGTGAGTCCTTACATGTCACTGATAATGTCTGTGCAAGCCGAAAGCTTTCCCACATTGCCTACATAAGGTTTCTCTCCACTATGGGTCTTTCATGTTCATGACAACTATCTTGTCTACTGAAAGCTTTTCCACATTGCTTACATACCACGGGTTTCTCCCTAGTGTGAGTACGTATGTTTTACATTCTGTATTTGTGACAAAACCTTTTTAACTTTGCTTACATACATAGGGTTCCTTGCAAGTGTGCATCTTTTCATGTATTTTCCAACCTGATCTTCCACAGAAAGCTTTCCCACACTGCATACATACATACGGTTTCTCCCCAGTGTGAGTCTTCACGTGTGTTTTATAATCTCTGTGTGCAACATAGGCTTTCCCACATTGCTTGCATACATAGGGTTTCTCACCAGTGTGAGTCCTTTTATGTACTTGCCAACCTGATTTTCTGCTGAAAGCTTTCCCACATTGTGTACATACATACGGTTTCTGCCCAGTGTGAATCTGTTCATGGGTTTGACAAAGACTACCTGTGTGGAAAGCTTTTCCACATTGCTTACATGCATAAGGTTTCTCCCCAGTGTGAATTCTTTCATGTATTTGACACTTATGAGATGTGATGAAAGCTTTCCCTCACTGCTTACAAACACAGGATTTCTCCCTATTCTGAGATCTTCCATGATCACCCAGTGAATTTTTAGTGCAGGATTTTCCATAGTGTTTACCTACATAGGTTTTTTCTCTCTAGAGTCAAGTTTTTCATGTGTCTGACTCTCCTGGTGAAAACTGAAAGCTTTGAGCCATGATACACATGTATCCATATTCACTTCACAGTGATTCCTTTCCTCCATTTGAACATCGTTGGGTATAATGAAAGAAATTACATCTGGCTTCTCTTCAATGGTACTTTCTTCAGCGCAATCAGAATAGGATTTCACACATGGCGCATATTCTTGGAGTTTCTCCCCAGGACTTGTGTTTGCCTGTTTCTGAAAGGACTGCAGCTCTGCGCAGGCTGTGCCATGTTTGTCACAGGTAGACAGCTTCTCTTGAAACCCCTGCTGCTCATGTGGTTTGAGTGCAGTGTTAGCTATGATGGGTCCATCTGCTGCTGAAGGACCAACCAGGAGCCTTCTAGAACAAAGGCCTTCACCTGGTTTTATATCAGCAATAGTCATGTGCACATTCATATCTGCAGTCTGAGCAATCATTTCTCCATGTTGATACCATAATGTATAATCACAGGCTTGCTCTAACTCTTCCCTTCTGTAAAAGGGGAGAGAAACAAAACACCCAATCACACTTAACAGCCTGTTAGTAATGATTCACCATGAGGAGATCTGTTTTGATGCCCCATAACAATATTTAATCATCCAGTAACTGTAGACCCTACATGATGGCTTGGTCACAACTTTCACCTCAACAGTAGGATGTATTTCAGAGTTTGTAATTGACCCATTTACAATACACAATAATTACTTTCATTTTGAGGATCTGGAACACATCTTGATGAAACGTGTTGCACATATTGTTCATTTTTGATACCCTTTCCTCCATGGCTCCATCCCCACCCCTTCCACTGAGCCTCTTCACCCACTAGAAATGTCTGCCTCGCTTTTCCTCCTCCATTAACTCCTCTATTAACTCCTGCGTTCATGCTGTGGGATTCTCATGCAAAATATAACTTGTGCTATTGAAATTTCTCCCTGACTTAATTAATCTCACGTTATGGGCTCTAGATCCTTCCATATTTTGGCAAATGCCATCACTTCATTCTTTTGTGGATGAAGACTATGCCACTATGTGTACACACGTTTTTCAGTGCTTCAAAGTGAACCAGGGGTTTTAGCACTGAGATACATGCATGTGCTTTTTTATGTTTATTTTGAAAAAGTGTCCATCAATCATAAAGGTGCAGGCTGAGCACGAATGCATGATCTTCCAGCTTGAACTTTCTAGAGCACTACAATGCCCAGCCTACCCATTTATGCCAAGGCTATCCCATTTTTCCTTAAGCAACTCATCTCTGAACAGGCATTTAGGCTTTTCTCAGAGCTTAGCTTTTCTATGTTGTGCTGCTACAAATGGATATTTAAGCGTGACTGTAATAGGATTAACACTTTGGGGAATATACACAGGAAAATTACAGTTGGATATGGCCAGGGGTGGTGGCAAATGCCTGTTTTCATATCCCTTGGGAGTTTGAGACAGGAGTATCACTGAGAGTTTGAGGCCCATGTGGGCTACACCGTGAGACCACATACAGCTGGATAACATGGAATGTCTATTTCTACTTTTCTGTGGAATCTCTATACACATTTCCATAGACGCTGACAGTCCCACCAATAACATGGGGATGCACTTTTGAATATTCTGAAATATGAATGGACTGTGGGATTTGGAGGACTGCTTGAAAATAATGTGATCAAAACAGGGGCATTCACTTGGATTTTGAAGACATCCGCAACATTAGCAATTTTTCAAACACTGAATGTGTACATCACATTTAACTACATATAGTATCATATAAAATTTGTTTAATATGAAAGTGGTCTTTTAAAATATATAAAATTATATATATATAATTAGAACTTAGCTCTCACTCTATACCCAAAATTTCTTTTATACCTTCGTGTCCTCAGTGTCTGAATGCAATTTCATTCAATATATCTCTAAATCTGAGCATGGAACAAAATTTGTACTTCTTTAAAAATTTCAGACAGGGCTTTGCTCTATAGTTAAGGCCAATTTTAAACTTACTGTGTGGTCTGGTCTAGCTGTGAACTTGTGGGGATATTCCTGCCGCAGTGGGCAGAATGCTGGGATGACAGAGAGTCACCAACCATTGGGCTGTTCGTTCTACTTCATTACCACAAAGACGATAGTTTTGGAATAATATGAGCAAAACCTACATTCCAAATGTTGGAATATTTCTAATAATCAATTGTGAGATTAGAGATATTCAGTGTGTATATGCCCACTGAGAAATTTTGTTAACGTGACAGAACTTTGAACTTGGTCTTGCTTGTGTAGTTTGCTGAGGATTACTATACTGACAGTTGAGGAATTTTCTTCTCTGAGTACAAATTACCTGAGATGCCTCCCACAATTTCTGTACTTATCTTCAATTTGCTGGTCATCAGAGTTCTTTCCTAAAGTGTTGAAAAAGAAAAATAATGATGACTTAATACATATAGATAAGTAGATCCCAATTTGATTCATGGTAAAATGTAACCATGGCTGGAAGATGCCTTATAAAGTTTCCATCTTTCCATTAATGCAAACAGCACTGGTTTGCACACTGTATACACTGTATACACACTGTATACACTGTGTGTGTGTGTATATATATATACACACACACACACAGTGTATACAGAAAGAATTTCTATACCAAATAAAAAATAAACACCTCGAAATAAGAGTAAACATATAAATGACAAGAGAAAATACCAAACAGAAAACAAGATCTATGAGGTAGATGAGGAAATGGGCAAAGAACGTGGAATTGTGGGAAGACACAGCTAGTAAGGAGACCTATGAAGAAATGAAGGATCCCCTGACACACTCCACAGCCACACCCTCACCTTGGCATATTCCAAAGTCCACACCACTGATATTATTGCGATCCCAGAAAATACAAGAGTTGTTTCTGGTGAGAAATGTGATACTTTCCACATCTATGAAGAAGTAAATTTGCAAAAGGTTCAACCATCTGGTCACTAAAGTGAGAAGAAACCACTTTGGGCTGGGGGCTGGGTATTTAGCTCAGTGGCACAGCGCCTGCCTGGCAAGCATGAGGTTGTGAGTTCGATTCCCAGTACGAGACAAAAAACAAAGAAAACAAAAAAGAAGAAACCACTTTGGGCTCACAGAAATATCAGCCTGTACAAAACAGTGAGATAAAAAAAGAAATAGAATGCTTTACTATGCAATTTCTATAGAACTCACTTATTGACTATTTCAAAGTGGTACAACTAAAGGTATACAAAAAGTGTCACTAAAAGTCACAACTACACATGGAGTAAATTCCTAAGCAGCAGCACAGGAAATAGGACAGTGAGACCCTATCTCAAAAGGAAAAGAAAAAAAATCCTGCTGAAGACAGATGCAGGGGAAGGAGATGTGCATACATGGACCCATGGTTCATGACGTTTTGGCACAGGTCAAATACACCGTGAATCCACTTCAAAGTTCAGGCCTCTATTACCGTCCTTTGCCCTTTGGTATGAGGGGTCATTGGACCTGTTCCACTGGCACCGGGCCAGGTCATATAAACTGGAACATACAGTCTCAAGCCCCGCCTGCCTCAACACACCGCAGCCAAAGTCCTACTTTGCTGTGGGTCTCCCACACTGGCTCAGCACCTTTACCTTCTTTCTTTCTTTGTTTCTTTGTCTTTTTAAGACAGGGTCTCGCTATACAGTTCAGGCTGGCCTTGAGCTCACTTTGTAGCCAAGACTGCCCTCAAACTTGCAGGGATCCTCCTGCCTCAGCCTCCTGAGTGCTGGGATTACAGGCGTGTGCCACCATGCCAGGCTTTAGCATGTTTTCTGAGGCTGCTCCTTTTCAGAGTTCAGCTGTGAGAAAAGTAGGGCCTTGATTCCTCCTTGTCTTGGTTACTTTTCTCTCGCTGGCACAAAATACTTGATGCACAAAATTAAGGAAGGAAAGGTTTATTTCACTTACAGTTTGTGGAGGTTTTAGTCCATACTTG
>NW_004955499.1:274617-275434 GCF_000276665.1 Chinchilla lanigera | reverse complement strand
ACACACACACACACACACACACACACACTGACCCATTTCAGACGGAGGTGCTCTCTGAACTGCAGAGCCCAGGACAGAACTGCCTGTCCCCTGGGTAAGTGCCCCTCTTCTCCCTGCACACCTGCGCTCTCCTCCCCAGGGCCGGGAGTGATTTCCACGTCAGTTCCAGAGTCCTTGGCTTTGTGCAAGGACAGAAGGGCCAGCGTCCTCTGCAGGACCAAGAACGAAGGCCAGCACCACCTCCCGGCAGCAGGGAAGGCAGCGGGGCAATGACGACCCTCAGGAAGCCTCCCACGGGGACCCTCTATGGGAGAACTGCAGCCATCTGCCGTCTCTTCACCCTGCAGCATGTATGTCCCGGGCGGGCGGTGCGCGGACTTCCCTGTGTCTCTATTTCTGCAGCGCAGCGGGGTGTGGCAGCACTGTGTCCCTGTGACTCACAACTCAGCATCCGTTACAATTCCTACAGCAGTCAGTTCGCGGGCACATCCTAGGAACACTTACTCATTCTAGGGCAGCTTTCTCTAGATCCTTGAAATCCTCTAACACGTGAATCAAAGCCAGCCACCTAGGGGCTGGGGATTTAGCTCAGCGGCACAGCACCTGCCTAGCAAGCGCAAGGTCATGAGTTCGATTCCTGGTACCAGAGAAAAACCAACCAAAAAAAAAAAAAGAAAGAAACAAAACCCAACGATATACTGTGTACAGGAAACACATTTAACTCAAAAGGAAATTCATAGACTGAAAGACAAAGGATGGAAAGCAATTCCCCGTGCAATAGGAACCCAGAAAAAAGCAGGGGTACTTATTCTGTTTG
>NW_004955499.1:258396-259546 GCF_000276665.1 Chinchilla lanigera | reverse complement strand
TGGTGGCGCCCGTATCCCAGCACGGGAGAGGCTGAGGCAGGAGGATGGCAGCATGTTTGAGGCCAGGGTCGGCTACATAAGCGAGTTCAAAGACAGCCTTAACTACATACACAGACCCTGCCTCAAAAAAAAAAAAAAAAGTCGGGGCTGCAAGCGTGTTTCATTGATGGAGCGTTTCCTTAGGATGCACGTGGCCCTGAGTGTGATCCCCAGCACCACCAGAAAACATTATAATGACCTGAGCATTTTCTACATATCTTCCCAGAGTACGGAAACGGCTAAGACGACACCTATTGGAAGTACTTTAAGCTGGGTGAAAGTCTATTTTAAAGCAGGGGTGCAGGCGCGGGCCTGTTACCCAGCCCTGGGGCGCCTGAGGCAGGAGGATTGCAGCAGTTAGACCCGGCTGGGCTACAAAGCGCGCTCAAGGCCAGCCTGAGCTGTCTGGCAAGACACACACACACACAAAAGTCTATCTGAAGGAAGTCATTTTAAACAAGTATCCTCTATCCTGTGTTTCAAAATAGTATCTCTTTGTTAAAGGAGTGCAGTGAACTGCTGACAGGAGCTTTTAGAGGCTGACCACAGTTATTGAAAGCATCTGTGCGGCCAGGGTTACATAGCTCAGCGGCGCGGCGGCTGTCTGGCTAGCTCATGGTCCCGAGTTTGATTGCCGGGACAGGAAAAAGAAAAATGTGTGAGTGTAGCAAACGGCTTTGATTCACCAAGCAAGGCCCAGAAGCTCTGGTAAAAGTGATTCAGCCGCAGGCTGTTTAAAGCGCAGGAGAGCAGAGGGCCACAGCTGTCTAGGGGAAAGCCCGGGTTCTGCGGGTGTTTTTTTTGTCTTTTCAGACAGGGCCTCGCTATGCAGTTCCGGCTGGCCTTGAGCTCACTTTGTAGCCCAGGCTGGTCTTGAACTTGCAACGATCCTCTGCCTCAGCCTCCGGAGTGCTGGGAGTGCAGGCTTGCGCCATCATCTGTGGGTGTTTTTAGTAAGACAGCTGCTACTTATTCAATTAAAATGAGACTGACTCACCTTTGCCTTCCATACCCCCACCCCCACCCACCCCACATGGCCCGTGAGGGTGGAGGGAAAACGCTCAGGATGGAATGGTGAGGTTTCAGCCAGGGGACATCCTGGTGCTCTGTG
>NW_004955499.1:256453-258096 GCF_000276665.1 Chinchilla lanigera | reverse complement strand
GGGCATGTACACCACGCCAGGCTCGGTTTGGCTTTTTTTGGGTGTTTTGAGGCAGGGTCTTGAGAGATATATATACAGATATATATCACCCTGAACTGGTGATCTTTCCGCCTGAGCAGAAAGGGATGGAATTCCTGTCATGCACCACCCTGTTTGGCTAAGATTTCTGTTAAGGAAGTGTTTTCTTAGAACGAGTGAATCTTGCTGGGCGTGCTGGCGCATGCCTGTAATACCAGCCCTGGGAGGCTGAGGAGGGTTACAGTGAATCATCTCGGGTACAGTGCCGGACTGTGTGTGCCTGGCTTAGCCTTGGCTCGTCATGAGCACTGGCCGGTTCTTGCTGGCTTCTGTGGTTGTAGTTTCCAAAGTTCAGATGAAGGTAAACCTGACGCAACAGTACACAGTAAAGGGCTCTAGAGCAAACAGCTTCTGGTCTCCACGGGCCTGCAGCTGGCCAGCAGTCACGGGTAGTACTGAGCTTGCTGGCGGGCTCGGGAAGCCCGGTTGTGTTATGGGGAGCATACGTGTGAAGGTGCTGACCAAAGTCAAAGGTGGTAAGTGGTGGAGTTTTTATTACCTTGGGTTATGAAACTCCGACCTTCAGGGGCTGGGATTTAGCTCAGCGGCACAGCGCCTGCCTGGCAAGCTCAAGGTCATGAGTTCAATTCCCAGTACTGGAAAAAAAAAAAAGAAAGAAACTATGACCTTCAGGAATGTAGCTGAAAATAAAAAAAAAACATAGGTGGTGTTTGATTTCCTTTTTTCTATTTTGTTTTAGTTGGGGCTTTTACTACTGGCTATGCTGCCCAGGCAGGGTTTGGACTTGGTGGTCCTCCAACCTCAGTCTTAAGCTTTTGTGATTATAGGCATGCGCCACAACACCTGCCAGAATTTCCTTGAGTTGGTTTCTTCCTGGCTAAGCTTTTAAAAACTCACCCAGCTGGGTGTGGTGGCACAGGCCTGTAATTCTAGGGCTGAGGCGGGAGGACCCCTGAGAACTGGAGGCCAGCCTGGGCTACCCAGTGCGACCCTGCTTTCAAAAAATTAAGTAGGAAACATGAGATACCTGCCTATAATCCTAGGACTCCTGGTGGCTCAGCCAGGATAACCTTGAATTTGAGGCCAGCTGGAGCTACACGCTGAGTTCAAAGCCTACAGAGTGACACCCTCTCTCAAAAACAACTTCAAACTATTATTTTAAAGTTGTTGGCCAATCTTCAATCTGGCCTTTTTTTTCTTTCTGTGCTGGGATTTGAACCCAGGGACTTGCACATGCTGCGCAAGGGACTCTTGTGCTGAGTCCCAAACAGCGATCTTCCTGCCTCAGCCTCTGAGGAGCTAGGTTCATGTGACCATATTTGGAAAACGAAAGGAAAACAAATATTTCCTTACTCATTTTAGATCCTTGAAATCCTAGAATTTCAAGAATTCTACAGTAGCCAAGCATTGTAGTACATGTGTGTAATCCCAGCTACTTAGGAGGCTGAGGCAGGAGGATCACAAATTCAAACCCAGCCTGGGCAACTTAGCAACTTAGTGGAGCCTGTCTCAAAATACAAATGACTGAAAATATAGCTCAGTAGTTTCTGGATTAAAATGCCCAGAACTAGAGGAAAAATCTGCAGTGCCAGAGATAAAAATAA
>NW_004955499.1:254276-255453 GCF_000276665.1 Chinchilla lanigera | reverse complement strand
TCACTAAATTCCCCCACTGGCCTTGAATTTGTGATCCTCCTGCCTCAGCCTCCAGAGTAGCTGGGATTATGGGCATGTGCCAACTGCTCAGCTTCATCAAGAGTTTTGCTTATGAGATAGTCCCAGGGCAAGAGTGGCCCCTGGACACTGGTTATCTGTCTTTGAAGGTTAAGTAGGTCTGACATGTCCCATCTGATGGGTCATCCTGACATTTTTCTGCCTTCCTCCACAGCGTGAGTGCATCTCCATCCACGTTGGCCAGGCTGGCGTCCAGATCGGCAACGCCTGCTGGGAGCTCTACTGCCTGGAACATGGCATCCAGCCCGATGGCAAGATGCCAAGTGACAAGACCATTGGTGGTGGAGACGACTCCTTCAACACCTTCTTCAGCGAGACTGGTGCTGGCAAACACGTGCCCAGGGCCGTGTTTGTAGACCTGGAACCCACAGTCGTGGGTGAGTGGACCCGGGATACCTGCTGAAGCTCCTGGCTTGAGCAGGCGCCTGCAGGTTTTTAGTAATGGGCGGCTGTTTCTTCTCCTTCCAGATGAAGTGCGCACAGGTACCTACCGCCAGCTCTTCCACCCTGAGCAGCTCATCACAGGCAAGGAGGATGCTGCCAATAACTATGCCCGTGGGCACTACACCATCGGCAAGGAGATCATTGACCTGGTCTTAGACCGAATTCGGAAACTGGTAAGCACGGCATTTAAGCAATTTAAATTGGGGTTAGAGTTTTCTCTTGCAGGGTGTTGTTTTTCTGATTGAGACAAGGTCTCACTTTATAGTCCAAGCTAGCCTTAAACTCCTGTGAGGCCCAGGCTGGCCTTGAACTCCCGATCCTCCTGCCTTAGACTCCTGAGAGCTGGGATTACAGGCATGCACCACCGTGCCTGGCCAACTATGAGACTCATTCCTGGGAATTATAATGACACTTGGGATGTTCTCTACATTAAGGGGCAGATGGTCTGGGTTATGGGACAGCTGTCACAAAGGGCTCACACTCCTGCTGATTTGAGCAGTTGTGCTCATGGTGTAGTGAGACCAATTCACCCAGTGTTAAAATGAGAACAGAGAATCCTTAACAATTTCATGATATTTAAGACCATTAAGCGTCCTTGATTCCAGATGAGAATTTGTACCTTTTTCAGTCACTTTATTTATTTTGGAGGGGAGCT
>NW_004955499.1:251455-252880 GCF_000276665.1 Chinchilla lanigera | reverse complement strand
GGTAGTGTTGGCAAATCTCTTTTTTCTTTGGTACCGGGAATCGAACTCAGCACTTTGCATTTGCCAGGCAGGCACTCACGCCACTGAGCTATATCCCCAATCTATATGTTGGCAAATCTCTAAGCACCTTTGAGAAGACAGGATACTTTGTTATTAAAGATCACAATTCATCGTTTGAGCTGGGCATGGTGGTGGTGCACGCCTGTATCCCAGGATTTGGGAGACTGAGGCAGAAGATTGCCCTGAGTTCGAGGCCAACCTGGATTAAATGGCACGATTCTATTATAAAACAATAAAAACGTCTTTTGAATAGCAGTTTGTTAGATAGCCCTGTGAGTGATAGAAAACGCCACTGATAAGAGGTCTTAGGCACATCTGTCAGTAAACTACCTTGCTAGATGCCACACCTAGTGCCTCGTCTTGGTGCTTGCTTGCTACTCCAAATACTAATTTAATTCTCAATGTCCTGCACTGTCCAGGAGCAGATTTTGCAGGGTGCAGTAGTTGCCCTTCTGCCCCTTCAGAGCAAGAGCACCAGAAGCCACAAGACTCGAGCGCTGTACCCTTCCGGGCCACATGAGCTCTGATGAGAAAGTGAAAGTTCATTTTTAAAATGGCTTTTTTAGCAGAACTCCCCGCTTTGCAGGAGTTGATGGGGAATGTTTTGGGGTTCTTTTGGTGCTGGGAATCGAACTTGGGACCTCACACTTGCCAGGCAGGTGTTTGTGCCACTGAACTATATCCCCAGCTTTGGGAATGAATGTTCTTTGAATCCCTTAGCACTGAGGAGCTCTTGTAACTGTTTTCTTAGCAAATGCTATTTAAAAATTTTCAAGTCATAGATGTATTGGTAGTCGATTTGAAGCTTTCATCAGATGTCTCAACACTAAAATTAACTCTTCTGCAGGCTGACCAGTGCACAGGTCTGCAGGGCTTCCTGGTTTTCCACAGCTTTGGCGGGGGCACCGGCTCCGGGTTCACCTCCCTGCTGATGGAGCGTCTCTCCGTTGACTATGGCAAGAAGTCCAAGCTGGAGTTCTCCATTTACCCAGCCCCGCAGGTCTCCACAGCTGTCGTAGAGCCTTACAACTCCATCCTCACCACCCACACCACCCTGGAGCACTCTGACTGTGCCTTCATGGTAGACAACGAGGCCATCTATGACATCTGTCGTAGAAACCTCGATATTGAGCGCCCCACCTACACTAACCTCAACCGCCTCATTAGCCAGATTGTGTCTTCCATCACGGCTTCCCTCAGATTTGATGGAGCCCTGAATGTCGATCTGACCGAGTTCCAGACCAACCTGGTGCCCTACCCCCGCATCCACTTCCCTCTGGCCACCTACGCCCCCGTCATCTCCGCCGAGAAGGCCTACCACGAACAGCTCACCGTGGCCGAGATCACCAACGCCTGCTTTGAGCC
>NW_004955499.1:247189-250230 GCF_000276665.1 Chinchilla lanigera | reverse complement strand
TTAAAACTGTCTACTGTGGCCCAGTGCAGTGACACATGCCTGTAGTCCAGGCTACCCAGGAGGCTGAGGCAGGAGGATACCTTGAGCCAGGATTGGAGCCCAGCCATGGCAGCCCAACTTTGGTGGAAGAGGAGGAGGAGGAGGAGGGAATTCTGTGATTTCGGAAGCCCTGCCAACTCTAACCGCACCGTTGTGCTTTCCTCTGTCACTGTCACTGGCTCTGTCCTCACCAACGCTTCCCCAGCGGGGAGCACGCTGAGCTCATCACAGCCTCACCTGGCTTCCCGGCTCCTCCCTCTGCCCAGGCGACAGCTGAGTACGTCAGGATGGGAGGAATTCACTACGAAAAACTACTGGAACGACTAGCCTTTGGGGATTCAGCAATGTGATTATATTGAACCTAAACGGGCTAAGAGTAAAGGAATTACATAGGAAAATGCCACGGCTTTTCGGAGGTGGGTGCTGAAGCATTTAAGCCCCACGCTGTCTGACGCTTTCAGAGGAACTAGGACAAAACAGTGCTGATGACATTGGTGTTCATGTTGGCATTCTTTCAACTTTTCTCTGGGTTTGAAATTTTTCAAAATAAGGTGATATAAAAGATAGACAGTTTCAAGAAAAAAATTACCCAGGCATATTGAATTGTTTATGGGCATTATAAAGCACCCAGAGACTTTGTTAAAAATGCAGATTCTAGAGGTTCCAAAGATCTGGGTGGGGTTGGGAGCGGTGGCACATGCCTGTAATCCCAGCACTTGGGAGGCTGAGGCAGGAGAATTGTTGCGTGTTCAAAACCAGCCTGGGCTACAAAGTTGAGTTCAAGGACAGGCTCAGTTACATAGCAAGACCCTGCCTCAAAAAGAAGAAGTCAGGGTGGAGCGACAAGACCTGGTGATTCTGAAGCAGGTCCCCAGGCTACACTGGAGCTGGGCCCCTTGGCTTTCTGCCGGGCAGTGTAACTGGCTGGGCACACATGTGCTCTGCTCTCCTCAGCTGGGGTGGAGCTCTGGAAAGGTCAGGCAGGTGGCAGAGGAGCGGCTGCATGCTGAGAACAGAACGGGGAGCTGTGGGTGGAGCAGAGGGCTCGGGGAGGAGTTGGAGACAGATTTTGCCCTCCTGCCCTTGCTTCTTGCTTGGGAGGGGGAAGAGGAGACTCTAGAGCCCAGGGGAACAATGGAATCAGGGCTCAGAACTAACTGCAGGGTGTCCCTGAAGTATAACTTCAGATTCCCATGAGTGGTGCTGCTCACCTGTGATCCCAGCTCGTGGGAGGCTGAGGCAGGGGGATCACTGCAAATCTGAGGCCAGCCTGGGCCACACAGTGAGTTCAAGGCCAGCCTGAAGTGCAGAGCAAGACCCTGCCTCAAAAACAGAGCTCACGATAAGTCACTGCAGTGCCCCCCACATTCCAGCGCTCCTGCAACCTGGAGTTTGGCCCTCACCCAGCTCACAGGCCGACTGCACACGTCGCGCTGGCTTCTGACCAGCAGGTGGCAGCAACGTATCTCTATTTCACAGACCAGCAACCGAAAGAGATTTCAGGCGCCTTGGAAACAGCTGACCCAGGTCCGGAGTTAGAAACCAGCCACATAAAGACAGGTGTGATGTGGCTTCTACCTTCCCTGATCATAGTGTCAGGGATGGGGAGGCGGACATAAGCGGATTATTAGTGTACTAGGTTTGCTGGGCGTGATGGAGCATGCCTGTAATCCCAGCACTTGGGAGGCTGAGGCAGGAGGACCTTTGTGAGTACATAACCAGCCTGAGCTACAAAGTGAGCTCAAGGCCAGCCTAAACTGCGCACTGACCTGTCTCAAAAAGACAAAAAAAAAAAAAAAAAAAATACTAGTTTACTAGTTTTGTGACGCAGGGCAAGTTACTTTACCTCTTTGTGAGCCACTTTCTTCCCGTTTTATTCTGTGAAGTGGGAAAAGCACAGAATCCTATGGGGCAGGGTGTTCGCAAAGGCTGGAAAGGATTAAACGTGTAGTGTGTCAAGTGCCCAGCCTGGCTCCTGGCCCGTGGGACGTGTCAGCTGTCGCTAAAGGCTGCAGAGAGGGAAGGAACAAGATGCCAAGATGTCCGGGGTGCTCCTGAGTGGGCGGGGCAGAGCCCCAGACTGGAGGCCGTGTAGAAAGGACTTCACTCTGGGTCAGTCAGAGAGTGAGAACCCGGCGGCCACACTGGGCTTGAGCAGGCGTCTTGAAGAGTGGGAAGCCACATCCCTCTGCCCGAGCCTCCCCTTGGATCCCACAGGCCGAGAGCCCAGTCCACCGGCAGGGCCACCCCGGGCCTGGCCTCCCTGAAAGACGCCCTGTCCTGCTGAGCCTTTGGTTGTGGGAGGTCAACACTCAGGGAACCAAGGCACAAGGCTGAGTTCCTCATCTGTGACATTTGTGCAAACTCAAGTGAGCGGATTCAGGCAAAGTAAGCAAAGCTATCTATTTTTTAAATAGTGTTCTAAACCGGGCGCGGTGGCACATGCCTTTAATCCCAGCACTTGGGAGGCTGAGGCAGAAGGATCGTTGCGAGTTGGAGACCAGCCTGGGCTACAAAGTGAGCTCAAGGCCAGCCTGAACTGCATAGGGAGACCTTGTCTCAAAAAGACCAAAAACAAGCAAACAAACGAAAAACATACTGAAGTCTCTTTTCATTTCTAATAGGCTGTGATCTCAGGGTTCCATTCCAACATAGGTATCTTGTCCCACCTCTTGTGGAAAGCCCAGCTAATGCAAAAGCATTTCCTGAAAGAAAGAGCTATTTAGAATATTTGTCAGGCAGGCGAGATTCCCCTGAGCTACATTCCCAGCTCCAACTGAGACTGTGTGAAAATCTTGACAACAAAACCTGCTGTCTCATTCCCAGACACTGACCTGTGGAACAGCCACCCTCCCTCCATTCCACTTGATCCTGTCCTTCCTGCACTGACGATGTTCTCTCACATCAGGGGACCGATTCTTCCACAGGACACTGACCACGGAACCTTCTGGGCACACAGGAGACCCAATTTCAGGAGGAGTACGCTGAGTCCATTGAGAAAA
>NW_004955499.1:244309-245473 GCF_000276665.1 Chinchilla lanigera | reverse complement strand
CCTTATCTGACCCAACCTACAGGTCTCAGCTGCCCCTGTATTAGGAGTTTTCTTTGCAGATAAGAATAGCTCCCTGATTGTTGGAAGCATCTTGAGAGGGTGTCAAGGTGGCTGCTCAGTCCAGAGCTTTTTAGAGAGAACCAGAGGACAGTAATTGTTCAGTTACTTAATGGCCACCTATCACAAGTGACCATTTGAAACTCAGGTTCTCAAACCCATTTTCTTAGTGCGTAAGGTGTAAAGGAAACTGGGATTTTAGAGAAAAAGTGTTTACTCTGTACTTGAAGTTCCTGGAAACTGGGGAGCTTGGTAGGGAGTGGCTGCAACTTTTTGCAGTAGGGAAGGCTGCGTACCCTGTTTCCTGAGGAAGTACAGTCTTGGTCTGCTATTGATAGTTCACTACCTCTTCGTATTTTAATTCTCCTCACTATGGCTTATTGCACAACTCTACCTCAGGCCATTTTCCATAGCCAGGTGCTTTATTCATAAGGTAGCAAAACAAACTGTTCTGTACAATCAGACTATTTAAATGAGGCCTTCCAGAGAGTTTAGATGCTGAGGAAATTGGTGGGGATATTTTCTTTTTTTTTTTTTCTTTCTTTTTTTGAGACAGGGTCTCACTAGGCAGTTCATGCTGGCCTTGAGTTCAGTTTGTAGCCCAGGGTGGCCTCGAACTTGAACTTGCAGTGATCGTCCTGCCTCAGCCTCCAGAGTGCTGGGATTACAGGCGTCTGCCAGCACGCCTGGGTAATGGTGGGAGTATTAATGTATCACCAGTGTGGAAGGAAGTAGTCTTTTCTGTCAAAGGAAATAATTAAAATAACTCCATTTTATATGAGCTTTTATTTTTGTGATACCCTTTTCTTTGTAAAATGTTCACGTGTTTCACAATTTTTGGAAAACTTGAGGGTAAGGGGTACTTGGCTGTGGACCTGTCACTTGCAGCAAAGGGCTTTTCCCTTTTTTTTTCCGGTACTGGGGATTGAACTCATGACCTTGTGCTTGCCTGGCAGGTGCTGTGCCACTGAGCTAAATCCCCAGCCCCAAGCAAAGGACTTTCTAGATCGCAGAATTTAGTTGCCTGGCAACCATCACCTCATGAAAGTAGCCAATTGGGGTAGATTGTGACGACCCATTCTGACCAGGGATAAAATATGGCCAGCT
>NW_004955499.1:236034-243674 GCF_000276665.1 Chinchilla lanigera | reverse complement strand
TGTGTGTGTGTGTGTGTCTTTTTCTTAAGACAGGGTCTCGCCATGCAGTTCAGGCAGGCCTTTAACCCTGTAGCCTAGGGTGCTCTCGAACTTGCTATGATCCGAGTGCTGGGTTTACAGGTGTGTGCCACCACTCCTGGCTCCTTGTAATCTTCATTTGCCCATTCTGCTACCTTGTCATTCAGGAGCTTATGTGTCCTCTGCGCCTGCTATGCACGTGGTCTTAAGGCGTAGCTGACCGTGCTCATCAGAAAACGTGTGTGTTTGTGTCTCCGCTCTCTTGTTATACTCAGGATGCAGAGCACGAGCGAGATTGTAGCGTGCGTAGAGGTCAGGGATGTTGCTCAATGTCACATAACACACAGGACAGCCCTAAAAGAATGCAATGTTGGCCCTAAATGTCACTAGCGCTCCGCTTGCAGGTGTTTCTTCTTCCACACTGTGACCCTGCTCACCATTACTGAGTTATACTCCACAGCTTCATGCACAGCGTTCCTGCTGTGTGTAGACCCTGGAGAGTGACGGGCGCAGACATGGGCTCTACCGCTGCGCTACACGTCCAGCTCCTGTGCATTCGTGTTTAGTGTGCCCCAGTGCGGGTATGATAGAGGGTTCATCCTGTATGTGGATTAACTCACTCAGTGTTACTTTCCAGAACTACTTCCATCACTGTCCATGTAACTCCTGACAGGGTCTCTACTCTTTCTCTCCATAACAGTTTACTTGGCTTTCCACAGTTGTGGGCAAGCAGGCTTGTCTAGTCTGTCACTGGTGAAGATGCCACAAGCACATTCTTTTGTTTCCCTAGAAGCAGATTTGAGAAAATGCCGTAGCTGCTCGGGGCTGAGGAGCGTCTTTGCTGGTGCATAGAGTGTGCATCCGTGTAGCATCTCAGTGTACCCGCGCACACGTCCGCCTGTGGGCTGTGGTTCCTATTTCTTATAGCCAAGCAACGTCAGGCTTTGTCTAATTTGATGAGTTTTGTGCATTCCTGCAAAGTTTACTTATGTCCTTTCATACATCCCTTGGCACTTCCTATAAATTTAGTGTGTCTGTGTGTTGTCTGAGTTTCAGGCGTAAGTGACTGAAAGTGTAGAGCATTTTCCAAATAGTGGGAAAGGACATCTCTGTTTCTTTACTCTTCTATTTGAGATTTGAAAATAGAACAGTGTGCTTTGTTTTCCAGAAAAAATTCTAGTAGCTGTTTCTTAAATTTAGAGTTATTTTACTTGTATTATAAGTATAGTTGTCCTACCATACAGTTTAAGAATTCCTAGCATACTGCACCATGAAATTGGCATCTGAACATGACTCCGGATTTTCAGATCTTCTCCAATTTTACTTCTGTGTGATTTTTGTCTTTGCACATGTTGCAGACTTTCAACGAATTTGTTTTTTTTTTTTTGTTTTTTTCTCCGGTACCGGGAACGGAACTCACGACCTTGCGCTTGCCAGGCAGGCGCTTTTGCCGCTGAGCTAAATCCCCAGCCCCCTCAACGAATTTGTTGATCATAGTGTACGATAATTTTTTAAAGAATTGTTAAACTCCAGAGCGTAAGAGATCATTTCTGTGTGTGAATAATGTGCTTGATTTATGTTGACATGTCAGTAGGCATTTTCATTAAGTAAAGTACATATTGGGAGGGAGCAGGTGGGAGCATCCAGCTGACTGCTTTCAGGGCCCATCTCAGAAGTTGTTTGTTGTTTGTTTGTTTTTGTATTTTTTGTCTTTTTGAGACAGGGTCTAACTATGCAGTTCACACTAGTCTTGAACTCATTTTGTAGCCCAGGCTGGCCTCTGGCTCACAACAATCCTCTTTCCGTTTCTTGTCTCCCCTGCCCCCCCACCCCGCCCCATACCGGGAATCGAACTCACAGACCTTGTACTTGCCAGGCAGGTGCTGTGCCTGCTGTGCAGCTGAGCTAAATCCCCAGCCCCTTCCTCTTTCCTCAGCCTCTGGAATGCTGGGATTACAGGCATGCACCACCACGCCCAGCTCATGAAGTATTTGCAAAAATTTTAAGCCGGTTCAGTCTTGCAGTGAGCTATACTCTTGACAGTGTGGTTTATCTCTAAGATGTTCATTATATCCACATGGCATAGTGACCTTCTTGCATTTTCAATGCTACTAATGAGAAAACATTTTTTACTATTTTCACTGATAATCAGCTAAACCCTGGTCCTTCAACAACGGCCTTTCAGATTTCTCTGTAGTTTTTTTGTGAACTGACCTTGAGATCCTTTGTTTGGGAACTAAATTCAGCTACTTCTAACTTGTGTTCTGATTGTGTATCATGTAGCTCCATCCTGTTGGCATAGTTTCAATGAATGTTAAAACTGTGAGAAACACTATGGCTTTTTTTTCCTGTTGATCTGGCTTTTGGCGACAGTCTCCATGGTATTGTTCTCAAGATTTACATCTTGACTGTTTTATCCTTCATGAATAGAGTCTTACCTCTTTCATGTCAATCTTTTTGTCACATTTTGTCTGTCTTGCCTATGTTGTCCTGTGTTAACCGTGTTTCAAGTGACAGCATGGTGGAGCCCGTGAATGTCCTTGACTTAGTTCTGATTGTGAGATATTTCCTGTACTGTGGCCCATTGTTTGTGTGGTTCCTGGTTTTCTGTTGTATATGCTTCATCAAGTTATTAGTCCCATTGTAATGTTTTTCTTCATCAAACACCTTTAAGAAATAATCAACAAAAGTTGAGTTTTAGAAAATATTTTTGTCGCGATTTGAGTATTTAGATCAGTTCTTTTTTTGTTTGTGTATGATGAGTTTCACTGTGGTTTTATGCTGAAGCGTCCTTTGATGAGATGAACAATGCAACTTCATTACCATATACACACCCTTACCCTGTGTGTAGTTCTTAGATTGAACCTTGGGCACTAAGCAGGTTAGGGAATGATGCTACCACACAAAGATGAGACACTTATTTTGGGGTGTTTTGTTGTTGTTGTTGTTGTTGTTGTTGTTGTTGTTGTTCTGTCTTTTTGAGACAGTCTCACTATGCAGTTCAGGCTGGCCTTGAGCTCACTTTGTAGCCCAGGCTAGTCTTGAACTCACAATGATCCTCCTGCCTCAGCCTCCCAAGTGCTGGGATTACAGGCGTGTGCTGATTGTGCCTAGCTATGTTTCTAGTTTAATAAATTTCTGACAATATTTCCACTATCTCAAATTCATTAGATGATAGTTTTGTTATACTTTGTATTTCTTTGAAAATATGCTGTTTCACAGAGGTGCAGTGGTCTGCATCTGTAATGCAGTGCTTCATGACACTGATACAAGGGATGGAGCATTGACAGCCAGCCTGGGTCACTGTATAGTGAGGTGCTTGTGCACCAGCTAATATATCCATTATCCCTGTATCTTTTTCTCCTTTTCATTTTGTGTTTTCCTGTTGCCTCTTACTTTTACTGCATTTTGATTGTCTTTTCTAAAATATTGACTCCTCTTTCATTAATTATTCATTCTTTTGGTGAAATGTTTTGCTCCATATATTTCTTAAAAGCTATGTATATACAAGGGCAGGTGCGGTGGTGCATGCCTGTAATCCCAGCACTTGGGAAGCTCAGGCAGGAGGATCTTTGCAAATTTGAGACCAGCCTGGGCTACAAAGTGAGCTCAAGGCCAGCCTGAACTGCATAGTGAGACCCTGTCTCAAAAAAGAAATGAAAAGAAAAGAAAAGAAAAAGAAAATTGTACAAAATAGCTTGTGATAAAATCTGAAAAGAAGGGAGCTAAGAAGTGTAGTTTGTTGCAGGAGATTGGCGGAGGAACCCAGGGTTCTCTAAGGCTGTGGGGAGACAGGAAGGGAGACAAGAGTGACATTTGGGTCAGCATCAGAATCAACTGTAGACCACTTTATCTTTATAAATAATGTTCCAGTTAATCTTTATTTTCATTTATGTGTCTTACACTTGTTACATTCGGAAAATCTGTCATATTTTCACTTAGAAGTGGAAATTTAATGTTTTCATAATTTGAAGCCTGAATCTTTGAAACATTTATGCATTGTAGATGGTAAAACTAGTAGATTACTTCAAAATGCTATCATATTTGTAAGTATATTTGCATTTTTAGAGCTTTTTTTCATTTGATCTTCTATTGTTTTCTTTGTTGTGTTTCTAATGCTGTGTGATCTTTCTGGTTATTTCTCCCCCTTTGTTTCAATTGCATTTTATATGGTTCTGTTTTCTGTACTTTCCTAAGATGCTCAGGAGGAGTGCATCCCACTACTGTCTAGGTTTGCAGTGTCAGTCACATTTGTTCACAGCTAATTGAAACCCTTCAGCTGGGGTATAGCTCAATGTCACATTGCCTGCCTGGCAAGCGCGAGGTCATGAGTTCAATTCCTGGTACCAAAAAAGTAAATCAACTCCTCTGAAATCAACTCTGTGAAATATGCTCTTGCTAGAGATTCAGTCGTGTACCTTAGGGTAGTCACAGTGTTCCCTCTCCTGTGCACAGTTCATGTCCCTCATGTTCCTAATCAGTAGTTCTAAGAATCTAGATTGTTGATGTTGTCAGTTTGAACTTAATTTCTTGATTATGCAGTAGAATCTGTGGCAATAGGTTTGTTTCATTCATTCTTCTCTGCACTTGGATAACTTTCATACTGTCTTTGTTTAAAGAAAAAAAACTAAAAGCAAAATTCCAAAACAATATGATAGGAGGGTAACAATGGTTAATACATTGCGGTTTTTGTTAATTTTGTTTTGTTTTTGTGCTGGGAATCAAACTCAGGACCTTACATTTGACAGGCAGGCACTTATGCCACTGAGCTATATTCCCAGCCCCCACATTGCGTATTGTTATTTTCAAATTAGTTACTCAGAGTACAAGATATCAGCATTTAATTATCCAAACAATATTAGCACAAACCTGTCTTTTTAATGAACTAAGAGAAATGAATACCGTAACTATCTAAACTTATTTATTTATTTATTTATTTGGGTTTGTTTTTTTTTTTTTTTTGGTACCGGGAATTGAACTCACGACCTTGCACTTGCCAGGCAGGCACTGTGCAGCTGAGCTAAATCCCTAGCCCCTATCTAAACTATCTTATATATTTTTTCTTTAGCTTTTCCCTTCCTTCTTTTTCCCATTCTCCCATCCCAGTTTCTCTTTTCCTTTTGACGTTTCCTCCCATTTTACAATTATCTGTTGTACATTTTGGACCTTATTTACTCTTTGAGCTTCTTGCAGTAGGGAGACAATATGATGTTTGCTCATTTGTGTCTGGTTTGTTTCACTTAGGAGTATGGTCTCAAGTTGCATCCATTTACCTTTAAAAGTCTCCAGTTTATCCTTGTTTATGGCTAGTAATACTCTGTTGTATAAAAATAGCACATCTTTTTTATCCATTCCTCAGTTGATGGGCATTTGGGTTGTTTCCAAGATCTAGGTATTACAAATTGTGCTGCTGTAAACATGGGTGCACATATATCGCTGTGATATGATGTTTTTATTTCTTCTGGAAAAATGCCCAGAAGGGAAATAACTGAGTCAAATGGGACTTCCAGCCCTTGTTTTGTGAGGAATCTCCACACTGATTTCCACAGTGGTTGCCCCAGTCTGCACTCCAAGCAACAGTGGAGAAGGATTCCTTTTTCCCCACATCCCCTCCAGCATTTGTTATTGGTTGATTTCTTGATGATAGCCATTCTTTCTAGGGTCAGATGGAATCTCAGTGTTGTTTTAATTTCCATCTCTCAAACGACCAGTGATATTGAACATTTTTCATGTATTTATTTGCTGTTTGTATTTCTTCATCTGAAAACTGTGTATTCTTCTTAGATGCCTATTTTTGGATTGGGTCTTTAGACTTGGGAGGTCTGCTTTTTTTGAGTTCTTTATATGTCTCAATAGTAATTTTTTGTTGTTGTTGTTTGTTTGTTTGTTTTTGTTTTTTTTGGTTTTTCTCCCGTACCGGGAACCGAACTCACGACCTTGCGCTTGCCATCAATAGTAATTCTTTGTCTGAGGAACATCCAGCAAACATTTCTTTCCACAGTGTGGGTTGTCCCTTCACTCAGTGGTTTGTCTTGCTGTGCAAAAGCTTTTCAATAAGATGAGATCCCAGTTGTTGATCTTTCATGATAGTTCCTGTGTGATTGGGTTTGTTTTTTTGTTTGTTTGTTTTTTGTTTTTTTGTTTTGGTTTTTCAGACGGTCTCGCTATGCAGTTCAGGCTGACCTTAAGCTCACTTTGTAGCCCAGGCTGGTCTCGAACTCACAACAATCCTCTGCCTCAGCCTCCCGACTGCTGGATTACAGGCATGAGCCACCATGCCTGGCTGATTGGGGTTTTATTCATAAAGTCTTTGGCTACACCGATGTGTTCAAGAGTTTTACCTATCCTATCTTCTAGCAGATTTAATGTTTTTGTCTTATTATTTAGATATTTCATCCATTTCAAATTTAGTTTAGTGAGTGGTGAAAGGTATAGGCCCAATTTTAATCTTTGGCTTGTGCAGAGCCAGTTTTTCCAGCACCATTTATTAAAGAATCTACCTTTCTTCCAATGTATGTGTTTGGCCCCTTTATCAAATATAAGGTGGCTGTATATGTCTGGAGTTGTGTCTGCATCTTCTAGTCTGTTCCATTGATCTGTAAGTGTGTGTGTGTTTTTTTTTTCTGCCCCTACCATTCTGTTTTTATCACAGTAGCTTTATAGTATAATTTCAAGTCAGGGATTGTGATGGCCCCTGCCTTGCCTTGGTTGCCCAGGATTGCCTTTGCTATTTTAGGTCTCTTCTGGTTCCAAATGAATTTTACCATAGGTTTCTCTAATTCTGTGAGATTCTAATTCTAACACTGCTGCAATTTTGATGGGAATTGCATTAAATGTGTATAACAGTTTTGGAAGTGTGGCCATTTTCACTATATTGGTTCTTCCACCCAAGAGCAAGCAGGGATATCTTTCCATTTCCTGATAACTGGTTCAATCTCTTTTCAGAGTACTGTAATTTTCAATATAGAGGTCTTTTACATTCTTTGTTAGATTGATTCCTAGGTATTTCATTTTTTTGGATGCTATTGTGAAAGGTGTTGTTTACCTAATTTCTCTCAGTGAGTTTGTTATTTATGTATAGAAAGGCTGTTGAATTTTGAGTGTTGACTTTGTATCCAGCTATGCTGCTGAATTTTCTTATTAAATCAAGGAGTTTTTAGCAGAGTTTTTGGAGTCTTCTATGTAGAGTATCACATCATTGGCAAATGATAATAATTTAACTTCCTCCATTCCTATCATTATTCCTATCATTTCTTTCCCTTGTCTAATTGCTCTGGCTAAAGTTTCCAGGACTGTGTTGAATAAGAGTGAAGACAGTGGACATCTTTGTCTTGTTCCTGATTGTAGAGAGAAAGCTTTCAGTTTTTGTCCATTTAGTATGATGTTGGCTGTTTGTCATAGCTGGCTTTTGTTAGATTGAGATAAAGACCATCTATTCCAGTTTTCTGTAGGATTATTATCATGAATGGGTGCTGGGCATTGTGAAAACCTTTTGTGCATCTGTTGAGATGATCATGTGGTTTTTGTCCTTGGCTCCGTTGCTATGGTGTATTACATTTATTGATTGACGCATGTTGAGCCGTCCCTGCATCCTTGGGATGAATCCCACTTGTTCATGATGT
>NW_004955499.1:216395-232699 GCF_000276665.1 Chinchilla lanigera | reverse complement strand
TTTTCAAAGTAGGTATGATCTTATGGATGATCTTACAGATTCCTGCAGGGCCTGTTGTGACTTCACCCTTTTCATTCCTAATTGCATGGATTTGAGTCTTCTCTTTCCTTGTTTTGATAAGACTGGCTAAGGGTTTGCCAGTTTCATTTAATATTTCAAAAAACCAACTCTTCAATTCATTGATTCTTTGTTTTTTTTTTTTTTTTTTAGTCTCAACTGTGTTAATTTCTTCTCTGGTCTTTATAATTTCCTCCTTTGTATGAGCTTTTGGCTTTGGCTACAATTCTTTTCCTAGAAGCTTGGGGTTCAACATTAAGTTGTGTATTTGTGTTTGCTTTATTTTCCTAATATGGGTGTTCACTGCTATAAATTTCCCTCTTAGGAGTGCCTTCATTGTGTCCCATAAGTTCCAGTATGTTATATTGTCATTATCATTTAATTGTAGAAATTGTCTAATTTCTTCTTGAATTTCATCTTTGACCCATTGGTTATTGAGGAGGGTGCTGTTTAATTTCCATGTGTTTATGAAGTTCTTGTGTTTTTTTTCACTGTTGATTTCCAATTTCACTGAACTATGATGTGATAATATGCATGGGATAATTTCATTTTTTTCGCATTTATGTAAGCATGTTCTATGGGTAGTATGTGCTCTATTTTGGAGAATGTCCCATGTGCAGCTAAGAAGAAGGTGTACTGTGATGTTGTGGGGTGGAACACTGTAGACATCTCCTAAGTCCATTTGTTCAAAAGTTTGGTTCAGTTCTGTTATTTCCTTTTTACTCTTGTCTAGTTGATCTGTCTTGTTGTGACACTGGGGTATTGAAGTCCTCCAATACAGTTTTATTAGTGCTTATTTTTTTTCCTGCCCATTAATATTTGTTTTATATACTTGAGTGCACTGGTATTTGGTGCATATATATTTATGATTGTTATCTCTTCTTCTTGGATTGTTCCCTTTACAAGGATGTAGTGACCTTCTTTGGCCTCTTAATCAGTCTTATCTTGAAATTCATTTTGTCTGCAAACAGAATAGCTACCCCTGCTTTTTTCTGGGTTCTTGTTGCAGGGAGTATTGTTTTCCATGTGTTGACTTTCAGTCTGTGAATTTCTTTTTGAATTAAATGTGTTGCTTGCATTCAGCATATTGTTGTATCTTGCTTCTTGAGCCGTTCTGCCAGTCTGTTTCTTTTGATTGTGTCTTTTGCTTTGTGAATTGAAACCATTGACATTGATGGTTACAACTGACATGTATTGACTTATCCTTGTTGTGTTATTTTCCTGTTGTTGACTCTCTTTTTGTCCTCTCTGTTTAACTGTTTACCTCACCTGGTGAATTCCTTCTGTTGGGGTTTATGGGGTTGTAGTCCTTGTTATCTCTTTCTAGAATGTCCTTCAAAACATTTTGGAGTGCTGGTTTGGTGGTCATAAATTTCTTCAGATGTTTTTTTATGGTGGAAGTATCTTATTTCTCTATCAATTTTGGAAGTTAGTTTTCCAAGGTGCATCAGTCTGGGTTGAAGGTTGTTTTTGTTTAGAGCTTGAAATACTTCACTCCAAGCTCTCCTTGACTTGGGAGCACTCGGAAAGTTTTACAGCTGAGCCTTGGGCAAGGTCAAGAGCATCCAGGGAACCCTGTTAGGCTTATTCTTGTCTTCCCCATGGATAACACAGTCCTATTTCCTGTGCTGCTGCTTAGGAATCTACTAAGTGTAGAGGTGTCACTTTTAATGACACTTTCTGTATACTTTTAGTTTTACCACTCTGAAATATTCAGTAAGTGAGTTCTATAGAAATTGCATAGAAATGCATTCTACTGTAGCAGAAAATGCTCCCTATCCAGTATATTTCAGTTTGTAAGTTGCCCAGGTAACAGTTCCTGTTCCAGATCCAGTTGATCCTGTCTCTTAGAAATGCCTGGTCACTGTGATGCAGAGCTGGTTATTAGATACCCACTGTGTAAGCCAATCCCCAGTTGAAAAGCCATTCTGCCTCTGCACTTCCAAAAGCTTGCTTATCTCATATAAGCTCCAGACCACCAGAGATCAGAGCCTGGTATTTTGGGTGTGACCCCAGTCAGTGCCTGTCAAGATAAACAGATCTGCCTGCTGCTTGTTGTTTCGGTGTTTCTGCTTACCATTGCAGCTGGTGCATTGGCCAGGAAGACCAACCATGCTGAGCTCTTTGTTCACTGTCCATGGCCCTTGCGGGTGGAGCAAAGTCCTCTCCAGGTCCAGATGGGAAGGTGCACCCTCGTGATGCCTGGAGTCCCCTTGGAGATCTGGAGGAAGATTCCTTGCTCCTACTGCAGTGGCCTACAGTCTGTCTGTGTGCCCACCTGCCAGATTTTAGTAAGACCCCAGTTAATCTGTCAGTCCTGCTCAGTTTGAGCAGAAGAAGAGCTTGATAAACTCTTGTTGGTTAAGGCCACCCTCAAGGGAAGGGGTTTGGAATGTGTAACCGCTGAGTGCCTGCGGAATGTTGTGTGTGTAAGTGGGCCCCACAGCGTGAACAGTAGGCTGCTCCGTCTGTGCACCAAGACCAGGAGTCGCTGGTCCCCGTGGCTGGTTGGGCCCTCGTCAGCGGTTCCACGGTGATCCACATATGGCATAACAGAGGTTTCGCACCCTCCTTAGCTAAGTCACGCCTACGTCTCTGAGGTGTGTGGCCCGGTGGGCGTGTGAGTGGCCTCTCTCTGAGGGGCGCCCACTCCTTGTCTGCTGCATTGTCATTCAAGGGTACACAGCATACACTGTAAGGAGATAGAGTGGAACTAATTAGCTAAAACCCACCGTCCCTGCCTGCACAAAAAGTGCTTTCATGGAATTAAAAATGGAATCAAACCACTTCTCCATCTCAAAGTGAAGAAAGAGGCTCACTCTTCCTGAGAATTGTGCCTTGCGCCCTCGTAGGCTGCTGTGCTTCCGCCCCCTCCTCCCTACTTGTCTGCTTCCAGCCAGTTGAACCAGCTCCATTGCATTGCTTCCCTTTGGCCACAGGGCCCCCCTGGAGACATGTCTGTCCTGGTCACGTAGCCTCACCAGAGAGGGCTGTCAGCAGCTCCTTCTGAGTTCCACATTTTGACTGAGGAAAATTGGACGGTCAGCCCTGACAAATGAGTTGCTCCCTGGCAGGTGTAAATAGATAGGACAGACTGAGTTCAATCAAGTTGGGCCACCAAGAGCCTGTGGTCATTGCAGAAGTCGGGGGCAAACCTGTGACTCTCCTGGCAGACCTCAAAGAGGGAGGCAGGAAGCCAATAAATATATGTGAAGTTACCAGAATTACCCAGTGGAGCCCCCACTGAAAAAAAGTTCTGTCAAAACAGATCCTGTGAGATTGATGGACACTTTATCAAACATGAACTCCTGTACATGCTTGAGTGCCCTTTACCTCTCCTGGGATGTGACCAGCCTCCCTCACACTTGGGTGCACTGTCCCAGACTTGATACTGAGTCTGATTGTGTCCTTGGAGTAAGAATATTCCCTACATTTGCCTGAAATGCCTGATAATCATAACCCTGAAATTTTGAGGGACTTGTTTTGAGAAGTATGGACAAAGGACTCACCCCACCCCCAGGGCTTGCTGTCAGTCATGCCCCTTTGATGCATGATTGAACTCTGTCCCAAGGCAGCCCCCACGTGCATCAAACAGTGCCCCTCTCCTGCCTGTAAAGGCTGCTCAAGATCTCCCAGCTGCAGATGGCACCGCAGTTACCCTCCGTGTGCATTGCCTCCGTCTTCTGGCACCCACAGCTTACTGGTAAACCTGTCTGGACCTAAGAAGGATGTGTTCTTCTGCTTTTGCTAGGATCCTGTCGGTCAGCCCCTCTTTACTTTCAAGTGGAAAGACCCCAGTTCTGAACTCAAAATCCAACTGATGTGGGACTCGGCCCTCCAGAGGTTCAAAGAATTGTTTCTCCTCTGAAGAAGCCCTTCTGATTAATGACACTCAAGCTGCCTGCTGCAAAGACAAAAAGCCCTGCTGCAGTACTCATGCTGCCCGTCCAGGCATGAGGAAAGCCTGAGGGTGCAGTTCGCAGGGTTCCTCTGTGCCTGTTCCCCTTGACTTTCGTGTCTTTGCCGTGTCTTTGCCGGCTGCTCGCCCCCGTCCTTCTTCCTTGCCCCCTGCTAGCGTGGGTTTTGTTAATTGACCTGGATTCTGCTTATCCCAGTTCTTGCATTCCTGCCCCCTGCTGTCTGCCCCCTGTCGGCTGTGTTGTTGTTTGTTTGGGGTTTTTTTTTTGCCTTAAACTCTATGGAGGGTTGCCCCAAGAGAAGAGAACAATCAATCAAACACTTGACCAAGATTTCATGAGCGCCCAGGACACACTGGACACTCGCCTCGATCAATTTAACCCCCTCACTACCTTGCCAGGTAATGCTGCACAGCAGAAAGCCTTTAATTCTGGTTGGGCCTTGTCTCAGAAGGTCACATGTAGCATGCCCAGGAAAGATTGGCCAGGGAAACCAGAAGAGGTGGGGAAATGTAGCAGAACATGCCCCCGCCCCAGGATACGTCAGTTTCTTAGTTGCCCAGGTAACAGTTTCTGTTGCAGACCCGGTTGCTCCTGTCTCTTAGAAATGCCTGGTCACTGTGATGCAGAGCTGGTTATTAGATACCCACTGTATAAACCAATCCCCAGCAGACGAGCCTTTCTGCCTTGTACTTCGTGCTTGCTTATCTCATAGAAGACCCTGGCCACCAGACATCAGAGGGATATTTTGGGGGTGATCCTCATCAGTGCCTCTCAATGGAAATAAATCTGCCTCCAAATCCTCGTTTTTCTTGCGGTTTTGGGGTGATGTTGCCTCCTGTGTTTCCTTTGTCTGCTGTTTTGTCCAGGCTGGTATTTCTGTCAGGGCAAAGTGGTTTCGTCTCAGTTCTTGTAGCCAGATGGCTTATTTCTTCATACATGTGAGAGGAATCACATTTCTGTTCAGAAACAGTGCTTGTATTTTCTGGAATTGGAGTAACTCAGTGGTGTGTGTTTTGGAGCACGCCAAGGCAGAGGCTACGGCTGTGGCCTGTGCCACTGGAGCCTTCATCTTCTGCTAGGTCTGCTTGCTAGCTGTGCCTTCCCGCAATTCCACTTCCTTTGCCTGGGTCCTCAGACTAGCTCATGGGTCTTGTTTTCTGTTTGGTTTTTTTCTCTTGTTTCTATGTATTTCTTATGTGTTCATTCTTTACTTGGTGTACAGGTTCTTTTTGCATACACTGTGGGTGTTTTGGTTTTTTGGTTTTTGTGTTTTTGGGATTTTTTTTTTTTTTTTTTGTCATTTTGTGATTCTTCCACCCGCCGGGATTTCCACTGATTTCCATTTCTCCCTGTAATTCTGACAGCGTTTCTTCTGGGGAAACACTTTTTTTTTTTTTTTTACTTTCAAAATATATTTCACTGTGAATTCTCAGTGTACAAGCTTCTCTTTCCCTTTTCAAGAGGTAATTTAATTATCACACAAGGCAGATGAAGACTAAAATACGTTTCTCCCTGCCTGCTGTAATCAACACATTGTGATTTGTGCCCCTTTGTGCTATAAGAGCTCTATCATGAGTCAATATTCTTCTGTGGCTTGTATCTATGTCTGTGTCTCGCAAAGCCTCATGCACTCCTGGTGTGCCTTTAACACATGGCAGGCTGTACATACGATGCTGGGATTTGATTGGTGCTGCACTGCTAGGATTAGGAGTGAGAGTGCTGCCGCCATGGGTAAAACGTCAGGGGCAGTAAGGGGTTGCTGTTGTCACTCACTGCGTGCTGCTTGCTGCTTTGCTGCCTTCTGCCTGCCGTGGCTGTGTGTCCTCTGTGATGCCCCTCTGCCACGCCACCCAGCCTTGGAGCCACCGTGTGCCGAAATCTCTACAACTCTGAGCCTAAGCAACCCTTTCCTCCCTTGACTTGGGTGTTGGGTTTTTGTCTCAGCGGTGAGAAAACCTGAGACATATCCTGTTACATGTGACCCCACTGAAGATCCTCTTCCTTCTCTGTCGTCTGCCTGTCCTTCTCTCTACTCACGGAGCAGCACACTTCAGAGTGGACTTTGAAACTCTGCCCCTTAAAGAAGCTGGCACGTTTGCCAGGTATATTTGGTGCTGAGAAGATTTTTTTTTTTCATTTTTGCTTTCATTATCAATGCCTGCTAAGTTTCCAGAGTAGAGGAGATCAGTCCATTTCCTGTATTTTCATCATGTGCACCCCTCCATTCCTCTGCCTTATGCCACTTTTCAGATCCCCAAGCCACGTGATAACATGGATTCTGTAATCTAATTTCACAGTTCTTAGACATTCTCCAATAAAACTGTAATTGTTTTCCTCAGCTTCCCAAATTAGCATTGATAACTTTTGCTTCGCGTTCAGTTAAGGCTGTGTCAGTGAAAGCAGGTGGAAATTTCAAAGTGCTACCTAATAAAATCATAAGGAAAATCAATTCTCTAAGTAACAAGGTGAGGAAAAAAATGATATTTTCTTTGATCCCTCAGAGTAATTCATCGGGTATTTTTTTGTTTGTTTGTTTTTTGTTTTTTTTTTGTTTTTGCTCTGGTACCGGGAACCAAACTCACGACCTTGCGCTTGCCAGGCAGGCGCTTTGCCGCTGAGCTAAATCCCCAGCCCTTCATCAGGTATTTTTAATTACTTTTTTTCACTTGGATTCTAATTGGTGGGCTTCTTCTGTGACCCGTGCTTTAGTGCCTTTGTACAAGTAAACCTGGGTTTCGCCAGCAGGAGAAGCACAGTTCCCATTCTGCTGCTGCGTTAGCCTGAATTCCAGTGTAGCATCAACTTCCTGTGTGACAAGTGCCAGTGGATGGAGCGTAAGTGACGACCAAGACATGAAGTAGACATTTGGAAAACTCAGCATCATACGAGCTTTTTATGAGTAGAATTGAGATGTTTTGTGTCATGACTCTCACTCTTCTTCCTGGAAATACCTGTCTGGTGATGTAGGAGGCCGTGACCTTCCAGGATGTGGCTGTGAACTTCTCCAGGGAGGAGTGGGCTTTGCTGGATCCATCCCAGAAGAAGCTCTACAGAGACGTGATGTGGGAAACCTTTAGGAACCTGGCTGCCGTGGGTAAGGACGATGCCGCTTTCTCGTGGATGTAGCTGGAGAGCGCTGATCGCTGCTCCCCCGTGCAGATTACTTCAGGGGGAGATGGAAGCATTAAATGTAAGGCATCTTCCAGGCCATCTTCCGTGGTCGCACTGTACTGTGAATCTGTCTGGATCTACTTGTCTGTATATATGAAGTTATCATTATTTTTCTGTTTCTACACTTTAGTAAAGAACTCAGATTACCGGCAAATTGAAGATAACTACAGAAGTTTCAGGAAAAATCTAAGGTAATTTGTACTCAGAGAAGAAAAAACATCTAAGGTAATTTGTACTCAGAGAACATGAATCTTAAGCAAACTATACAAAGAGGACCATGTTAAACTTTTAAATCTCACAAAATTTCTCCCTAGACACATTCACGTTGAATATCTCTAACCTGACAATTGAGAGTTTGAAATATTCCAATATCTACAATGTTGGTGGTACTCATATTATGCCAGAGCTGACATCTTTGAGGTAATGAACAAGAACAAACAGCTCGATGAGTTGGGACCCACCTATAATCCCAGCACTTTGGAGGCTGAGGCAGGAAAATTGCCTCAATTTCCAGGATGGACTAGGCCACATAGTTACTTGAAAGCCAGCCTCGAATATGGATTGACACCATGTCTGAAATTTTTTTAAAAGTGCAAATTTTCCATGCTCAGATTTATTCCCTTGTTGAATGAAATTGCATTCAGGCTTTAAGGACAGGAAGATATAAAAGAAATTTTATGTATACAGTCAGAGCTAACTTCTAATTATATGTACATGGTTTTAAAACTTCACTTTCATGTCAAATTATATATATTACATATACTTAAATGTGATATACACATTCAGGGTTTAAAAAAAATTTTAGTATATGTGCTGCTGAAGCGAGCACTAAAAAATTTTTTTTTTCTTTTTGAGACAGTGTCTCACTGGGCAGTTCAGGCTGGCCTTTAGCTTACCTTGTAGCTGGTCTTGAACTCACAACAATCACCCTGCCTCAGCCTCCTGAGTGCTGGGATTACAGGCCTGCACCACAATGCCTGGCTCTAAAAATTGTTAATGTTACTAATGTACTCAAAATTGAAATGAATACCACTGTTTTGTTTTGTTTTGTTTTGTTTTGTTTTGTCTTTTTGAGACAGGGTCTTGCTATGCAGTTCAGGCTGACCTTGAGCTCACTTTGTAGCCCAGGCTGGTCTCGAACTCGCAACGATCCTCCTGCCTCAGCCTCCCAAGTGCGGGGATTACAGGTGTGCACCACCACGCCTAGCAATACCACTGTTTTGATCACATTTATTTTCAAGCAGTCCTCCAAACCCACAGTCCATTCATATTCCAGAATATTCAAAGGTGCATCACCATGTTTTTGGTGGAACTGTCAGTGTGCTATATAACATCTATAGAAGTGAGTATAGAGATTCCAGAGAAAAGAAAAAATAGGCATTCTGTTTTATCCAATTATGGTGGGTTTTTTTGACACAGGATCTTACAATGTAGCCCAGGCTGGTTTCAAACTCACAGTGATACTCCTGCCTCAGCCTCCTGAATGCTGGGATTTCATGCATGTACTACCACCCCTGGCCATATGCAGCTATACTTTTATCACACATATTGCCCACAGTGTTAAAGTAATCATATTACAGTGGTGCTTAAATACCCATTTGTAGCAGCACAACTTAGAAAAGGTGAGCTCTGGAAAAAGCCCAAATGCCCACTCACAGGTGAGTTGATCAGGGGCATATGGGATAGCCTGGGCATAAAGGGGATAAAGGGGCGTGCTGGGCATCCTAGCACTCTAGGAGGGTGAAGCAGGACGGTCATGCATTCATGCTTAATGATTGATGAGACCCTTTCAAAATAAAATAAAAAGCATGTGTATGTATCTCAGTGCCAAAACCCTGGGTTCAGTTTCCAGGGCTGAAAGACCTGTAGTGTGTGCACATACTGGCGTAGTCCTCATCCTTAAAAGAATGAAGTGATGGCATTTCCCAAAATGTGGGAATAGAGCCCATAATGTTCAATGAAATAAACCGGAGAGAAATTTCAGAATCACAAGGTATATTTTGCGTGAGAATCCCACAACCTGAATGAAGGAGTAAATAGAGGAAAGATGGTGGGACGAGAGAGGCAGACCTCTGGCGTGGGTGAGGAGGCTCAGCAGAAGGGGACGGATGCAGTCATGCAGGAAAAGGGGTCAAAACTCATCAACACATGGAACCTGTTTCATCAGGATGTGTTCCAGATCCTCAAAATGAAAACAAGTATTGTGTATTGCAGACCAGTTGATTAGAAACTCCCTCACGAATCCTACAATTTGGGTAAACCTGGGTCCAAGCGATTGTGCAGAGTGTAGAGTAAGAGGATGATGAAATATTCTTGGGGGCATCAAAGCAGATCTCCTCACAGTCAATCATCACTGAAAGACACTCTTAAATGTGATTGGTTGTTTCATTTCTCTCCCCTTTTACAGAAGTGAAGAGGTGGAGCAGTCCTGTGAATATAAATTATGGGATCAACATGGAGGAATGGTTTCTCAGATTCCAGATCCAGATGTGCACATGACCGTTCTTGGTATAAAACCCGGTGACAGCCTTTCCCCTAGAACGCCTCTGCTTGGTCCTTCATCAGCAGATCAGCTCATCAAGACTAACACTGCACTCAAACCACATGAGCAGCAGGGGTTTCAAGAGAAGCTGTCTACTTGTAACAAACATGGCAAAGCCTGCACAGAACTGCAGTCCTTTCAGAAACATGCAAAGACAAGTGCTGGGGAGAAACTCCAAGAATACGCGCCATGTGTGAAATCCTCCTCTGATTGCGCTGAAGAAAGTACCATTGAAGAGAAGCCAGACGTCAACTCATTCCTTACACCCAGCGATAGTCAAGTCAGGGAAAGATGTCACAATGAACTGACTATGAATATCTGCGCACCATGGCAAAAAGACTTTAATTCTCATCATGACAGTCAATCGCATGAAAAAGCTCACTCTGGAGAGAAAACTCATGTAGGTAAACAGTATGGAAATCGCTTCACCAACAATTCGTTGGGTAATCATGCAAGAAGTTACAAAGGGCAGAAATTCTATGTATGTAAGCAGTGTGGGAAAGCTTTCAACAGAAAAGATAATTGGCAAAGGCATGAACGGACTCACACTGGGGAGAAGGCCTATGTGTGTAACCAGTGTGGGAAAGCTTTCAGCAGACGTGGTGTTTGTCAGAGTCATGAACGGACTCATAGTAGGGAGAAATTCCATGTATGTAAGCAGTGTGGCAGAGCTTTCAACACACACAGTAAATGTAAAGTACACGAGCTGACTCACACTAGGGAGAAATCCTATCTGTGTAAGCAGTGTGGGAAAGCTTTCAGCAGAAAAGGGGATTGCCAAAGGCACGAACAGACTCACACTGGGGAGAAACCCTATGTGTGCAAGCAATGTGGGAAAGCGTTCAGCAGAAAATACCATTGGCAAATGCATCAGCGTACTCACACTGGGGAGAAACCCTATGTGTGTAAACAGTGTGGGCAAGCCTTCAGCAGGAAACACCACTGGCAGATGCATGAATGGACTCACACTGGGAAGAAACCCTATGTGTGCACGCACTGTGGGAAAGCCTTCAGCACACATTGTAAGTGCCAAATACATGAAAGGACTCACACGGGGGAGAAGCCCTATGCGTGTAAGCAGTGTGGGAAAGCCTTCAGCACAAGGACTGTTTGTCAGAATCACGAACGGACTCACACTGGGGAGAAACCTTACGTATGTACACAATGTGGAAAAGCTTTCAGCAGCAAAGCAAGTTGGCAAGTACATGAACGGACCCACACTGGGGAGAAGCCGTATGTATGTCAGCAGTGTGGGAAAGCTTTTAGATCACACAGAACTTGCCAGAGTCATGTACGGACGCACGCGGGGATGAATCCCCACGTGTGTCAGCAGTGTGGGAAAGCCTTCAGCAGCAAAGCAGCTTGGCAAGTACATGAAAGGATTCACACTGGGACGAAACCGTATTCATGTACGCAGTGTGGGAGAGCCTTCAGCACCAAAGCGGTTTTGCAAATACATGAGCGGACTCACACTGGGGAGAAGCCCTATGCGTGTAAGCACTGTGGCAAAGCCTTCGGCACAAGTGCTGTTTGTCAGTATCACGAGTGGACGCATACGAGGAAGAAGCCCTACGTATGTACAGAATGTGGGAAGGCTTTCATGACCTATTACCGTTGTCAGGTCCATGAAAGAGTTCACACTGGGGAGAAGCCCTATGCATGCAAGGAATGTGGGAAAGCTTTCAGCACGCGTGATGCTTGTCAAACTCACGAGCAGATTCACACTGGGGAGAAACCCTATGTATGTGAGCAGTGTGGGAAAGCCTTCACCAGGAAAGATAACTGGCAGCTGCATGAACGGATTCACACTGGGGAGAAACCTTACGTGTGTAACCAGTGCGGCAAAGCTTTCCGCAGGAAACACCATTGGCAAATGCACGAGCGGATTCACACTGGAGAGAAACCCTACGTGTGTGTAAAGTGTGGGAAAGCCTTCAGCAGGAAACATCACTGGCAAGTGCACGAATGGACTCACAGTGGGGAGAAGCCTTACGCACGTAAACAGTGAGGAAAAGCCTTCAGCACAGGCAGTGGTTGTCAAACTCATGAATGGACTCACTGGGGAAAACCCCCATGTATGTACCAATATGGGAAAGCCTGTGTCACAGATTTAGAACCATGTACGAACTCACTGGGGAGAAAATCTATATATGTAACCAGTGCGGAAAAGCTTTCAGCAGACAATATTATTGTCAACTATGTGAAAGAACTCATACAGGCACCCTCTGTATGTCAGCATTGTGGGAAAAGCTTTCCGCAGACAACGTAATTGAGAAGAACATGAAAAGACCCACAGTGGAGATAAACAGTGTACGCCAGCAGAGTGGGAAAGCTTTGAGATCACACAGATTGTCAGCATGGACAGACTCACACAGGGGACAAACAGTGTGTAGTGTGAAAGCCTTTAGCACACACACAGATTATCAAGAACATAAAAAGACTCACACTCCGGGAGAAATCCTGTGCGTGTAAATGTGGGAAAACTCACCACACCTGTGTTTGTCAGAGAAATAACTTGCACTGGGGGGTAAAACGATGTGTGTGAGCAGTGTGGGAAAGCTTTGAGCTCTGTGGTCATTGTCAGAAACGTAAAGGGACGTACTGTGGAAGTGCTGTGTATGTAAGTGATGTCTGAGTGCACTCACTACACAGGTCCTGTCGCGTACACGAAATAAGCAACCCCGGGTAGGAAGTGTGTAGCAGCAGTAATGAAAGCCTCTGCGGTGGGCAGCGAGCACCGGAAGAGGAGAGAGTGCAATAACAATGTATGAAGTGACTCAGGCCGGGGGCAGACCGAGGAGAACCTTTTCTTCTGAACAGTGTGAAACTTTTCTCGGTGTACAGAAGTATCATTACATACATGAAAGAATTTCTAGCGAAGAGACTCAGAACTTACATGTGCGATCAGGGAGGTTTTTTTTTTTTTAATTAAATACATGAAAAGAGAAACCCTCTGAATGTGAGAACACATTGTGTGATGCCCACAGAGTGAGAAAATGTAGAAATTCATGAGTTAGTATAAATGCAGAACATGAGGACTCATTTTCACATCATGTTTCATAAAACGTGGAATGGCACTCTGGAGAAATTCATATCAGTGTTTGTTACATGGGAACACCTGTTTTCATTTTGTTGTGATTCATGTGTCCAACAGTATTGTGAGGCCGGGGCATATAGCTCAGTGGCATAAGCACCTGCCTGGCAAGTGCAAGGTCCTGAGTTCGATTCCCGGTACCAAAAAAAACCAGTATTGTCAGCAACCGTTAACATAAGGGTTGTACATCAGTTGTCCTACATGCAAGAGCGAATACTGAACCAGGCGTGGTGGCTCACACCTGTAATCCCAGCGTTCAGGAGGCTGAGGCAGGAGGATCGTTGTGATTTCCAGGTCCTCCTGGGCCCTAACTCAAAATTAAAAAGAATAAATGTGCACACATAATTCTGAAGCTTCTTGTAAGCAATAGCGTACTAGTTTAATGTTGTTTCTTCAAATACATAACTGCTTTATTTTGCAGTGTGTAATATCCAAAGGTGAAGTAACTTGCATTTCTTGTATGACAGTAGGCTCAGGATTTTGTAGGTTATTTTTGTTTCCTTTTTTCTTTTTCATTTTCCTTAACTGTTGCCATTTTTTCACTAGCTTCTATTTGAAACATTGCTGCACACAGTCTGTTACTCTAGCAAGAATTTTTTACTTGAATGTCATAGTTTATAATTTCTAGTAATTTCTGTAAGTGTTCTTAAGCGTGCATCTGTGTTCAAACAAGTAAATTAGCAAATAACTCTGTTTGTTTAAGACATGGTCTTACGGGGCAGTGCAGTCTGGCCTTGACCTCACTTTGTAGCCCAGACTGGCCTTGAACTCGCAACGATCCTCCTGCCTCAGCCTCCCCAGTACCGGGATGACAGGCGTGCACCACCACACCTGGCTTAGGTTTTTAATATTCTAAGAAGATGTCTTTACATATCCCAGCATAATTGCAGATTATATGCAGTGCATAATTTTCTGTTTTTTCTTTCTCAGAGGCATTAATGTGTGTATACAGTATTTGTTGTTTTTTATCATTAAATTTAACTTTTCATGCTCGTATTTCCATGCTTTATTTAGGAGATAATTTAATTCACCATCCAAAAAAAAAAAATCTGTATTTTTGTAAGTCCCCCAGTGTCATCGTCAGAGACCAAAAGAATCATATATTTTCTCAAGGAAGATACAATGCCTTGTAACTATTAACTCCTGCACCAGCTATAACTGTTGATGGGATGTGTCAGCAGGAACATTCTCAGGAATATTTGACCATGTTGATGTTTGGACTGGTTTCTAGTCTTCAAAATGAAGCATTTTTTTAATGTTGTGGATACCATTTGTGCTTTGGAAAGTGATTTTTTTTTAACCAGTGAAACTCAAATCAGTTATTAAAATAGAAATTGTGTAATTTTTGTGATTCATTTCTGTTCTCTTTTATCAACTTAAAGAGACGTGTGCAGTGGTTTTTGTCATCAGTAACTACCACTGTCTGATGATTGCAGGAAGTGATGTCACGTCCACTGCGTCAGACTTGAGCCGCTGTCTGTGAGACTGTCTACCTCCGTGCCTTATTTTGCCTTATTGGCCAGTACTGCAGTGCTTTGTGAAATACCGTGCCTTGTTCTGTCCTCCAGCTCAGGAGCTGCTCAGTTCCCCACGGGGTTGCGTTCCAGTAATGCATGGTCAGAGCGTCAGTGACACATGCAGTCAGCGGTCCTAACGCTCCGAACAGTGCACCTCATCCTAATCTAAGTTACTGATGCTTACACAATTAAGTTAGCCGCCAGGTGTGCAATATTTTACCAATTTTGTCTTACTTGTTTATTTTGCATTTTTCAAGACGGTCTCACCCTGTAGCCCAGGCTGGACTTGAACTCATGGCAACCCTCAGCTCCCAAGTGCAGATACTACAGGTGTTCACCACCACACCTGGCAAAAATGTATGTCTAGTTTATGATGAAATGTTTGTTTTTTTAGTCTTATGGTACCAGGAATCGAACTCACGACCTTGCGCTTGCCAAGCAGGCACTTTGCCGCTGAGCTAACTCTCCAGCCCCTAGGATGAAATATTAAATGTGTCATGTGGCTTAGGTACCGTACTACATTGCAGAATATGGTACCACCATGTACACGCCTAAGCCTGTGGCTAAATATATTGCGCCTTATTTTTAATTCTTACCATCGAAACATTGCACGGTGCATACTGCTGTTGCAGCTGGAGGGAAGGTGGGACTAGAGCTCATTTTATCCTGAGTGTATTGAATTCCTACCAGTTTAGGTTCCAAAACCTTGCTGGCACTGGCAGTTGTGTCTGTAATTCCGGCACTGGAGCGCAGGTGAATTGCGGGACTATAACAAGCCTGTGTGACTCAGAAGATGTTTAAGTAAAGGACGATGCTGCAGGTGAACCTCACTGCAGTAATGGTATGGGGGAAAGTCTCGTGTAATACCTGCCAGGCACCATGGCGCAGGCCTGTAATCCTAGCACATGGAAGGCTGAGGCAGGAGGATCTGAGAGATCTAGGCCAACATGGAGTAAACAGTTCAAGGACAGGCTGAATAGTCAGAGCCTATCTAAGCCACCCCTCAAAAACCAAACCAACACAAAACTGTTTTACTAAGCAACAGTAAGAGTGTGTGCTTACTTACTTTTTCAGTTTTGTGTTATGATTTCCTCAGTACTCGCATGACTGCAGAACTGTTACTGCCGTGTTTCATCACGGATTCTGTGCGCCCAAGATTTTCCTTTAATCTTAAGAGAAGGGGCTAAGGATTTAGCTCAGCGGCACTGCACCTGCCTGGCAAGCGCAAGGTGCTGAGTTCGATTCCTGGTACCGGAAAAAAAAAAACAAAAAAGAAAACAATCAAGAGAAAATCTAAGCACACAGAACAGTGGTCTTCACCAAAGCTGCAAAGCTCGTACTGTTTATTTCTCCCGTGGTGACGGGCACATGTTGCATGTGTGTCTGCCCCATGTCACAGACATGAAATTCACATGTGCGGTCATTAATGAAGGTACGCGTCTTAGAGCCGCTGAAACCAGCAGTGCTGCAGGTGATGGCGTGGCTCCCTCAGGCTGGGCGCGCAGTGTACGCTTGTGAATGTGCACCTCAGAAGAACGGAAGGAGTCCTCGTGGATAACCCACGCACGGCAGTCCCGGTCCTAAAGAAACAAGCACACCCTGGACACAAACCTTGTACACAGAAGGAAAGTGTGATGATCAAAAGAGGTAAAACTGAGGCTAATGACACAGCACACAATCCAGTGAGGAGATGCAGATTAATCCTTCGAGAAAAGGCAGAATTGGTGATTTTTTTTGTCTTTTTGAGGCGGGGTCTCTCTATGCAGTGCCGGCTGGCCTTGAGCTCACTTTGTAGCCCAGGCTGGTCTCGAACTTGCAACGATCGTCCTGCCTCAGCCTCCCGAGTGCTGGGATGACAGGCGTGTGCCACCACGCCTGCCCAATGTTGGTGATTTTTAAAAAGCTCTAGAGAGAAAGAGATATAGGTGGACCTACCCTCAACGTGGTAAAAGTTACTTAGGAAAAATTTCTTGGGAACATTACATTAAATGTATAAATACTGA
>NW_004955499.1:214408-215910 GCF_000276665.1 Chinchilla lanigera | reverse complement strand
GTTTGCAGACCCTCAGCAGAGATGTGGATCCCTGTGACCTGCAGGGACAGGGTGCGACTGCTCCCGGTGGGTCTTTCCACAGCAGCGGCTTCTGAGCGACTCCAGTACAAGTGCCCGCCTCAGGCCTGGAGGTGCTGGTTGCTCAGGGACCATCCAGGGAAGGGTTGCTATTTTGAACCCAGCACCCAGCATAGCCAATGGCTCCTCTCCAGGGCTCCCTTTGTTACCCTCCCCCAGGAACTGGGTGACAGAGAACTGGAGACAGCTGCGGTCAGACAGCAGGGTGGAAAGGGACCCAGGAGGCACCTGAGCTAGGGGAGCGAGCCCGCGCTCCCACGGCCCCGTCCCAGGGGCAGCCTGACTCACTGGACTGGAAAGTCCTGGCGGTGGCGTGGTGCCCCAGTGTCCGCTGCCCCGGCCTCAGGCACAGATGTGCTGACCTCCTTCCTTGTCACCAGCACGAGCAGGGATGTGTTGGACTTGGGCTCACCCCACACTGTAGGTCCTGGAAGACGCACACAAGAAAAATCACAAACACTTTTTCTTCTTTTTCAGTTCTTTATTTTTACAAGTGGGTATGTTGTTCTCCTTTTTATTCTTCACCAGTTTATTTTCCAAATTCTTTTGTGTGCTTCCTACCTGTTTTCTTAATTTTTTCTGTATTTTTTCTTTTTCCCCCTCTTTCTTTTAAGTTTTCCCCCTGAAATTTTTTCTCTTCTTATTCTTTATAACTTTCTTTTTCGCCCTTCTTTTTTCTCCCTTTCTTATTCTACACTTCAGTAGTTTTTCTTGTTAAATTTCACTCCCTGTACAAACAGCCGTCCAGGCCGGTGGGAACCTTTGAGCCACCACACCCGGCCCTCATCGACTTTTGCTTTATTCCATCACATCGCTGTGAACTCCTGAATTCTCTTTAATCAGTGGTCTGCTATCCAATTACTAATAGAGTTTTTCTTTTTCTTTGTACCGAGAATCGAACTCGGGATCTTCGGCTGCTGAGCTACATCCCTCTCCCATAATAGTTTTTCTGACACTCAAGTTGTCTGTGACTCGGACAGTGTTAGCCTTTTTTTTATTTTTGTCTTTTTGAGACAGGGTATCGGGATGCAGTTCAGGCTGGCCTTCAGCTCACTTTGTAGCCCAGGCTGGTCTCGAACTCGCAAGGATCCTCCTGCCTCAGCCTCCCGAGTGCTGCAATTACAGGCGTGCGCTACCACACCGTGCAGGGAGCCCTTTCAAATTGTCTCCACCCTTGTAGCTTGATCTTATCTCTCTTCACCATTTCTTTACCGTCCGGCACAGCAACGTGCTTCGGGCCCCGGGACACCTTTCCTACATCAGCTGCGCAGTCAGCCGTTTCTCCAGGCAACTCTGGTTCCTTCCAGTGCAGAAGGCTACTTAGAAATCTGGGTACTGGCTGCCCTCATTACTGTCAGGGTGCTGCTGCTCCCAGGCCCTCTCGGGACAGAGCTAGGAATATATTCACACACACACACGCACAC
>NW_004955499.1:209897-210928 GCF_000276665.1 Chinchilla lanigera | reverse complement strand
GGCCTTGAGCTCACTTTGTAGCCCAGGCTGGTCTCCAACATACAGCGATCCTCCCGCCTCAGCCTCCCGAGCGCTGGCCTGACGGGCGTGCCCACCACGCCCGGCCCACTGCTCGCTGGTCTGCCGCAGTCCAGCTGCTGAGGCCTGCTGGGTCGCCGGGAGCGCGAGGCGGCCTTCCAGGGCCTTCGGGGCTCGGCAGCCGCAAAGTGCGCTTCCGCTTGCCCTGAGGGCGGGCTGGGTCCCGGGGAGCGAGCTCGGGGTGCGGATGGATCCCTGCTGGGCCCAGGAGGGCGGCCGCTCCTCTGCAGCGCAGGGCGGAGGACTCCCTTGTCCTGGGTGCCCTCGGAGAGGGGCCACAGCCAACGCGGGCTGCGCGGTCCGGCGCCTTCCTCCGGGCTGGGGCCGCTGCCGGCTCCTGCTCCGGGATGCGCCGGGCTCGGTGGCCAGCGGGACGAGAGTGGCATGGGCCGGGTGCGCGGAGGCCGGCGAGTGGGAGGCATAGAGGCCGGGCGGGCAGGGAGCCAGGGCACGGGCAGCTTGCACGAGGAGGCTGGGGGAGCCTCGGGGTGCGCTCTGGGGTCCCGTTGCCCTTGGTCAGGAGCCCCATCCACCCCGGACTCCGCCCCACCCTCCCGAGCGCGGGGAGCCAGCGCTGAGCCTCTGCTCCTGAGGGAGGTCGGGCCACGCCCGGGTTCGTGCAGGGGGTCACAGCAAACCTGAGCAGTAAAGCTGGGTTACTGGTGAAAGCACTACTAAGCACTGCGCCTGGGACCCACCATTAACCACGTCTAACTAGCTGGTTAGAGGGCTGCAGCCAGCCGGGCGTGGTGGCACACACCTGTCATCCCGGCAGACAGGAGGCTGAGGCAGGAGGATCGTGTCCAGTTCGAGGCCAGCCTGAACTTCATAGTGAGACCGTGTCTCAAAAAGACCAAAAGAATTTTAAAAACAGACGTGTAGGCCACAGCGGGGCAGAGGGGGTGAGCACAGAGGTTGCCAGCTGGACTCCCTCCAAAGGTCAAGGACAAGCC
>NW_004955499.1:206735-209027 GCF_000276665.1 Chinchilla lanigera | reverse complement strand
TGATCTCATTTCAGGATCGTTAACTGCTTATGCCAGGAAAGACTATTTTCTTCCCCCAGACAAGTCTGGATTAATAAAAGAACAGAGAGAGAGAAAACAAGGAAAGAAGGGAGGAAGGAAGGGAGGGAGGAGGTGTGCGCCTTCCAGGTGGGGCCCAGCGGCCAGGGCTCAGGCGGGGGCACTCACACCCAGCCCAGGCCCTGAGGCGGGCATGAGGGAAGGACCGAGGATCCGGGCACAGGAAAAACCACCTGGCGAGACACCCCAAGCCTCTGGGGCTGCCAGCTCGCTCACTGTGGGTGTCATTCTCCATGTGTTCCATGTCCTTGTGGGCGGTGGCCCCGGACCTACGCCCAGCTGTACGCACAGCCTGCCCCGTCAAAGGTTAATCTGTGCTTAGGGCTGGGGCTCAGGAGGGTCTTGCTTTGCCCCAAGGGCATAAAAACCAGATGTTCTTAGCAGGGCGTGGTGGCGCATGCCTGTAATCCCAGCACTCGGGAGGCTGAGGCAGGAGGATCTTTGCCAGTTCGAGACCAGCCTCGGCTACAAAATGAGCTCAAGTCCAGCCTGAATGGCACAGCGAGACCCTGTCCCCCCAAAAAAAAAGAAAAAGAAAAAGCCAGAAGTTCGCACGGGAATCCTTTGAAAAATGTCTTGAGCGCAGAGGTGGTCTCAGGCTGCAGGAGTTTACAGAGCTTTGCTCTTAGGTACAGTTTTTCTGTTGAACAATTCACGTTTTTGGTGATATTGGTGATTGAACCCAGTGTGAAAGACATCAGTGGGAAAGAGATGGTAACCAGCTAACAAGGGACTGTGGGAAGGCTTGGAGGAAGGGTGGACCCTCCTCAACTCTGCACCCCACCCGGGGAGCAGCCACGCATCAAAACCGGTCCCTAGGCCAAGCGAGGGAGCACAGGCCTGTCATCCCAGCACTCAGTAGGCTGAGGCAGGAGGATCTTTGTGAGTTCGAGAACAGCCTGGGCTATAACTTGAGCTCAAGCCCAGTCTGAGCTGCATAGCGAGACCCTGTCTGAAAAAGACAAAAACAAAAAACAACAAAGCTAGTCCCTTTCACTCCCTGTCCTTCCCCAGCGCCGGATCACACTTGCAGGCCTCACCGCCGGTGCGGGGCCGCTGTCAGCCAGCTCCCAGCCAGCCACACCCACCCCGGAGCCCTGGGCCCTCAAGAAGCCTGCTGCTTCCCACAGGGGTTCCTTGCAGGTTCGCAAGAGGGGACTCTGCTCTCCAGGCCTCCCTACACACTTTCAACTCTCCTTACTGCAGATTCTGTCCGGGTCAAGCACCAGCACCACGTGAAGCTGTGACTTGTTCACCGTCAGACAGCTCCACCCTCTCTACACAGAAACGCCTCTAGCACAGCCTTTGACATTCCGCAGCTCTAGAGTAAGCGGCATTGACGAACCCTCCCCACGTAACTGATAAAGTGCACGGAGCCCGTCCTGGACCTAGAGAATTGTGATCTACTGTAACAGCTGCAGCTTGTTCTCATCTCTATTTTAGTTCAAGTACTGACTTGTGTTGGTTTTTTTTGTTTTTTTTTTTTGTCTTTTTGAACAGGGTCTGGCTATGCAGTTCAGGCTGGTCTTGAGCTCACTTTGTAGCCCAGGCTGGTCTTGAACTTTCAAAGATCCTCCTGCTTCAGCCTCCTGAATGGTGGGATTACAGGTGTGCACCACCACGCCCGGTTGAGTACTGACTTTTAATGTATCTGAGCAACTCAATAATTTTGTCAGCACTCTTCAGTACAGTTCAGAATGGAACAGACCAGGGAGCAGAGCGTTGCAGAGATCCTGGAAATGTTGAATGATCAGATGGCTAGCTATAAAACTGCCCACCTGTAATCCCAGATTCTTGGGAAGCTGAGGCAGGATGATAGCAAAGTTTAAGACTTTAAGGGAACTTAACGAACACGTCTCACCTTTAAAAAAGGGGCTGCGGATTTAGCTTAGCGGCTCAGCGCCTGCCTGGCAAGTGCGAGATCCTGAGTTCAATTCCCAGTACCGGAAAAAACAAACAAACAAAAAGGGCTGGGGATATAGCTCAGTGTCACAAGTGCCTGCCTGGCAAGTGCCAGGTCCACTCCTGGTACCAAACAAAAGAATTAAAAAAAAAATAATTTTGGTTCCACTCCTGGTACCAAACAAAAGAATTAAAAAAAAAATAATTTTAAAAAAGGGTTCAGACCAGGTGTGGTGGTGCAGACCTGTAATCCCAGCCAGACTCAGGAGGCTGAGGCAGAAAGATCACTGCGAGTTTGAAGCCAGCCTGATC
>NW_004955499.1:204247-205360 GCF_000276665.1 Chinchilla lanigera | reverse complement strand
TTTCTCCGACAGATGTCGTAGATGGCCTCGTTGTCTACCATGAAGGCACAGTCAGAGTGCTCCAGGGTGGTGTGGGTGGTGAGGATGGAGTTGTAGGGCTCTACGACAGCTGTGGAGACCTGCGGGGCTGGGTAAATGGAGAACTCCAGCTTGGACTTCTTGCCATAGTCAACGGAGAGACGCTCCATCAGCAGGGAGGTGAGCCCGGAGCCGGTGCCCCCGCCAAAGCTGCGGAAAACCAGGAAGCCCTGCAGACTCGAGCACTGGTCGGCCTGCAGAAGAGTTATTTTACTGTTGAGACATCGAAATACCATTTGGTAAGAGAGCAGTGTAAGAGCTTTTAAGTGCTAATGGAATCAAAAAACTTTCGCCATCAACTGCAAAGCGGGGAGTTCCGCTAAAAAGGGCATTTTAAAAATGAACTTTCACTTTCTCAGCAGAGCTCATGTGGCCCGGAAGGGTACAGCGCTCTAGTCTTGCGGTGCTCTTGCTGTGTGGGTGCAGAAGGGCAACTATCGCACCGCGCAAAAGCTGCCCCTGGGCAGCGCAGGACATTGAGAATTAAGTTAGTACCAGAATAGCACGTGACCTAGCCAAAACCGGAAAGGGCACGAGGGGTGACGTTTTGGCCACATGATTAATGATGAGTGACAGAATTCACATCACTGGAGTTTTCTGCCACTCCCCTGGCTATCTGCCTAACAAACTGCCATTCTAAAGACGTTTCTGTTGTTGTTTTAGAACAGAATCTTGCTATTTAGTGCAGGCTGGCCTCGAACTCCTAGCAATCCTCTGCCTCCGTCTCCCAAGTGCTGGGTTACAGGCGTGCACCAACACACCCAGCTCAAAGGCTGAATCCTGACCTTTAAAAGCAAAGTATCCTGGTGCCAACCTTGTCTTCTCCAAGGTGCCTGGAGATTTGCCAACGCTACCGAATCCCTCAGGGGCCCTGTCTGATGGACACGTCCGCACGCGGGACCATGTCAGCATCACACGCAGGGCAGACACCATGCCTACCGCGACATCCCTTCCGTGTCCTGGGAACGCGGTGACAACCCCAGGGTCAGGCTCAATGGCTCTGGCGCGCAGCGACTTCCCCCTCTGAACCCTAGA
>NW_004955499.1:201697-202950 GCF_000276665.1 Chinchilla lanigera | reverse complement strand
GCTCTTTTTGAGACAGGGTCTCACTATGCAGTTCAGGTTGGCCTTGAGCTCATGTTGCAGCCCAGGCTGGTCTCCAACTCACAAAAATCCTCCTGCCTCAGCCTGCCAAGCCCAGATTTTTTATACGAGTTTGATGAATCAGGTACATGTAGAAGTAGCTACTCAGTGTAATTAAAATGACGTAGAAAGGTATGAAGTCTCAGGTGGATGCAAGCAGTCATAATGGCCTTAAATATTGCAAAATTGTTAAGGATTCTCCTCATGTTGACAGCAGATGAATTGCCCTCACTAGGCATGAACACAGCTACCCAATTCAGCAAGGGTCTGTGCCCTTCTGGCCGTTGTGCCATAACCCAGGACCATCTGGTTTAGAAGGACACAATGTACGAGGATCCCAATTGCTATTTTTTTGTGTGTGTGTCTTTTTCAGACAGGGTCTCTCTATGCACTTCAGACTGACCTTGAGCTCACTTTGTAGCCCAGGCTGGTCTCAAACTCACAAAGATCCTCCTGCCTCAGCCTACTGAGTGCTGGGATTACAGGCGTGCGCCACCACGCCCAGCTTCCAAGTGCTATTTTAATTGCCAGGAATGAGTCTCATCGTGGGCCAGGCACGGTGGTGCACGCCTGTAATCCCAGCTCTCGTGAGCCAGAGCCATGAAGATTGAGAGTTCAAGGCCCCCCTGAGCCACACAGGAGTTTAAGGCTAGCTTGGACTGCAGAGTGAGACCCTATCTCAATGAGCAAAAACAAACACTGCAAGAGAAAACGCTAACCCCAATTTAAATTGCTTAAATGCTGTGTTTACCAGTTTCCGAATCTGCTCTAAGACCAGGTCAATGATCTCCTTGCCGATGGTGTAGTGCCCACGGGCATAGTTATTGGCAGCATCCTCCTTGCCTGTGATGAGCTGATCAGGGTGGAAGAGCTGGCGGTAGGTACCCTTGCGCACTTCATCTGGAAGGAGAAGAAACGGCCGCCCATTACTAAAAACCTGCAGGCGCCTGCTCGAGCTGCGAGCTTCAGCAGGTGTCCCGGGTCCACTCACCCACGACTGTGGGTTCCAGGTCTACAAACACGGCCCTGGGCACATGTGTGCCAGCACCAGTCTCGCGGAAGAAGGTGCTGAAGGAGTCGTCTCCACCACCAATGGTCTTGTCACTTGGCATCTTGCCATCGGGCTGGATGCCATGTTCCAGGCAGTAGAGCTCCCAGCAGGCATTGCCAATCTGGACGCCAGCCTGGCCAACGTG
>NW_004955499.1:199798-200817 GCF_000276665.1 Chinchilla lanigera | reverse complement strand
GTGACTCAGGGAAAATGCTAGACCAAGTGGAAAATAGCTGAATTTTAAAAAGTATGGTCAGAGCAGCTTTTTCATCCACTGAAAGAATGTTTTTTAAAAGAATCTGATCTTCTGAGTTTGACTCTTCATTCAAAAAAAAAAAAAAAAAAGAATCATTTAATCTTTAGGAAGAACATTCTTCCTTCCCCTCTTTTGGGTACTTTAAAGCAGGGTCTCGCTATGTACTTCAGATTGGCCTGGAACTCACTATGTAAGCCAAGCTGGCCTCAAACTCACAGTGATCCTCCTGCCTCAGCCTTCCACAAGGGATGGAATTACAGGTCTGTGCCACCTTGCCTGGCCACCATCAAGTCTTGGATGGCATGTTTACAAAGGTGAGAAAGATTACCAAGTTTTAACTGTAATACTTGAAGAAATTAGCTGCTTCCTAGAAGAAGGTACATTTTTACCTCTGGCACTGTAGATTCTTCCTCTAGTGCTGGGCATTTAATCCAGAAACTGTACTGAGCTATATTCTCAGCCCTTTTATTTTGAGACAGGCTCCACTAAGTTGCTAAGTTGCCCAGGCTGGGTTTGAACTTGTGATCCACCTGCCCCAGCCTTCTGAATAGCTGGAATACAGGTGTGTACTATGATGCTTGACTACTGTAGAATTGCTGAAATTCTAGGATTTCAAGGATCTAACAGGTGTAGGGAAATACTTGTTTTCCCTTCATTTCTGAACAGGGTCGCATTAACCTAGCTCCTCAGAAGCTGAGGCAGGCACATTGCTGTTTGAGACTCAGCACTGGAGCTCCTTGCGTTGCATGTGTAAGTCCCTGGGTTCAAATACCACCACAGGAAGGAAAAAAAAAAGTTGAGAGACTGGCAAGCACTTAAAGAAAACTTCCAGAACTGTCCTTACTTTCCTTCCAATAGTAGTTTCAAGTTGTTGTTTTCTGTCTTTTTGAGACAAGGTCTCACTGTGCAGTTCAGGCTGGCTTTGAACTCACTTTATAGCCCAGGCTGGTGTTTTGTTG
>NW_004955499.1:195636-198308 GCF_000276665.1 Chinchilla lanigera | reverse complement strand
CCATCCTCCTGCCTCAGCGTCCCGAGTGCTGGGATGACAGGCTGTGCCAGCATGCCCGGCCGGGATTGATAGTTTAAATAGGCAGTGATCACCCTGAAGAGTCACTGACCCAACCCTGTACAGGAAAAGCCCCTGTTCTGTGCCCATGCCCGCTGGGTACGTGTCTCAGTTCCCTACATGATCCCAATTTAATGCATTTTACCTGAACAATCATCCTTGCAATCCTGCTGGCTGACCATAGTTCTGTCCGACCTCATGCCCACCTGTGACTTCCCATTTTCCCCTGCCTTGGACCCGCCTCACATCGTGGTTTTGCTCTATAAAATTCCCTAGAAAATACAGGTTCCTGGGCCACGCACCCCTCCCTTTTTTGTCTTTTTGAGACAGGGTCCCACTATGCAGCTCAGGACTTGAGCTCACTCTGTAGCCCAGGCTGGTCTCCAACTCACAACGATCCTCCTGCCTCAGCCTCCCCAGTGCTGGGATGACAAGCATGTGCCACCACTTTTAATTTCTTTTTCTTCCCTCTCTCGGACAGAAGCTTTCTTTGCCTCAAATACATTCTGCTCTTAACCTCCGTTGTCGCTAAAATTCATTGTTCGATTTTAGAGGACACGAACTCCTCCCAGGTATCCTTCAGCTTGGGCTTTCCTTCCCCTGTATCAAGGGCACTTGGAGAATGCTGGAGGGTGCGGTGTCTCCAAGTCCTAGGACCCGACGGGGTCCTGCCCGGCCCTGCCCAGCTCGGGGCAGCCGCTGAGCTGTGCCCTCTCAGCCCAACGCCTTGCCCATCCCGGGACAGTGCCAGGGGCGCCTCTGAGCCTCAGCGCACTGGGTCACACACTCACCGTGCCCGGCCCAGCTCCCGACCCGGGAAGAGCCGGCGGAGGTCCCAGGTGCAGCCCGTGGGCCTCTGCACCCCTGAAAGCAGCCCCTTCCCGCCCAGCCCCCGGGGACCCCACCACTCACCATGACTCCTGGGGTCACCGGGGGAGGAGCAGGCGCGTCGGGCGAGGTCTCCCCGTGACAGAGGGCGAGGGCTCTGGCGGGGGCAGCAGTGCGCAGCGCGCTCCCATCCCCACTTATACCCCCGCCCACCGTGTGCAGGGCAGCCCTCCCCCGCCCAGGCCCCACCCCAGAGGGGCTGGTGGGCTCAAAAGTTCAAACTGCTTTAGATAGTTTCAAAGGAAAATAAGAAGGAAAAGGAAAGGAAATAGAAAGGAAAATAAGTAAGGAAGAATAAAGCCAGCTGTACATTAAAAAAAAAAAAGTTCAAACTGCTGGGTGTAGGGGCACATGCCTTTAATCCCAGCACTCGGGAAGCTGAGGCACAGCACTTGCCTGGCAAGTGCAAAGGTCCTGAGTTGCATTCCCAGAACAAAGAACGAAAGGAAACATCATAACAAAATAATTACAGAATACCAATCCTTAATACACTGCGTAGGATATTTTTTAAATGATGGCCGATATATTACGCAGAGTAAAAGTAAAACAAGACACTCTTAAAAAACAAGACGCATACACAGGGTGTGCTGGTGCACGTCTATAAACCCAGCACTTGGGAGGCTGAGGCAGGGTTATTGCTATGAGTACAAGGCTGACCTGGGCAACAAAATGAGTTCAAGGCCAGCCTGAATTTCATAGTGAGATCTTGTCTCAAAAAGAAAAAAAAGGGGCGGGTGTGGTGGCACATGCTTGTAATCCCAGCACTCAGAAGGCTGAGGCAGGAGGATCTCTGGGAATTTGAGACCAGCCTGGGCTACAAAGTGAGCTCGAGACCAGCCTGAACTGCACAGGGAGAACCTGTTGAAAAAGACCAAAAAAAAAAAAAAAAAAAGCTGGGTGTGGTGAAACACACCTGTAATCCTAGCACTTGGGAGGCTGAGGCAGGAGGATTGTCACAAATTCCAGAGCAGCTTGGGCTGCAAAAGTTAACTCAAAGCCAGCCTGAAATTCATATTGAGATTCTATCTCAATTTATTTGGCCTTTTTTGTTTGTTTGTTTTTGACTTTTTGAGACAGTCTCACTATGCAGTTCAGACTGGCCTGAACTCACTTTGTAGCCCAGGCTGGCCTAGAACTCACAACCATCCTCCTGCCTCAGCCTCCCCAGTGCAGGGATTACAGGTGTGTGTCACTATGCCTGGCTGAGACTTTCTCAAAAAGACAAAATAAAACACAAAATAAACCCACAAAAACAGAAACCTTTCCTTTTAAAATTTTGTTTTAAAGAAGAAACAGAAAGCATAAAAACCCAGAAAACAAAATTCCAAAACAATAAGATAGGAGGCTAACAATGGTTAATACATTGCATATCACTACCTTTAAATTAGTTACTCAGAGTAGGACAGATCAGCATTGAATTATCCAAAGAGTATTACCACAGACGTGTCTTTTCAATGGACTGAGACAAATTAGGAGTGTATCTTAACTATTATATATATCCCTTTTCTTTCTTATGCCAGCCCCGGGAAGCAATTTCTCTCTCCTTTAGAAGATTCTTCCCCTTTTACAATATCTGTTGCACACTGTGCATCACACAGACTCTCAGCCGCTCACACTAGGGAGACAGTAGCTGTTTATACATCTGCCTCTGGTTTATGTCACTTCTGAGCAAGGCTTCTATTTGCATCCATTTACCTATAAAAGTCTCCTATTTGTACTTCTTTCTG
>NW_004955499.1:184899-194411 GCF_000276665.1 Chinchilla lanigera | reverse complement strand
TAATTTCTCTCTCAGTGAGTTTCTTATTTCTGTACAGGAAGGCTATTGATTTTTCAGTGTTGACTTTCTATACAGATATGCTGCTGAATTTTCTGATTACATCCAGCAGGTTTTCAGTGGAAAATCTCTCTTTTCAATGAACTAAGGGAAACTAATAGTATAAAAGAAAAAAATTAGGAACCTTGTGGGACTCGATCCTAACCCCTTCAGCAGCTTCAGTGATTGCACCTTCCCCCTACCACACTGTGGGGGAAGCCAGCTGGGTCACCGGCAGCATCCGGAGCCTAGGTGACCGGGACCCGCCCCACCTGCACCCTTTAACCCTAACCCTAACCCTAACCTTAACCCTAACCCAGACAGCTTCAGGACCCTCTGAGCCACCCCACCCTCTCCCACCGGTGTGCAAGGCAGGCAGAGCCCTGGACAGTTTCAGGGGCCTCAGTGTTCATGCCCCATCCCCGGTGCACACTCACGGGAGCTGAGGTGAACCTCAGACAGGTTTGGGAACCTGGGTGACCAAGCCCTGCCCACACCCGCACCGTGGTGGAAGTGGGGAGAACCCCTGTCACCTTTGGGAACCCTTCATGGGCCCCAACGGAGCCCTGGACAGCTGCAGAAACCTTGGTGACTGTGACACCCCCTGCCCCACGGGCACGGGAGACAGCTGAGCCCTGGAGAGCTTTCAGAGCATCGGCGACTGCACCCCCCCATGGCATCGCAGGAGTCCTGCTGAGCACTGCAGAGCTATCGGTGCTGCACCGCCACTCCCACACCATGGAGGACGTGAGGCTGAGCTCCAGGGAACATCTGGGTCTCTGAAAATGACAAAACAAAGGAGCAAAATGCTATCTCAGACCTCCAGCCCACCCAGAACAAGTCCAGGAAACAACACAGAGGATCCTGGAAGTCATACACCTGAAAGTTCTGAAATGATAGCAAATAAAGAAAAGCAACAACTCCATTAGGCCATAGAAGCCATCAGATTGGAAATAATCTCTCAGGTAAAAAAAGAAAGGACAACAACAATGAAAGAATTGCTCAGCACATCAAAGGAAGACATAGATAAGAAAAGAGAGGAGGGGCTGGGGATTTAGCTCAATGGCAAAGCACCTGCCTGGCAAGCACAAGGTCGTGAGTTCGGTTCCCAGTACCGGAGAAAAACCAAAAAAAAAAAAAGAAAAAAGAAAAAAAGAAAAGAGAGGAGCATCAAAAAATGATGGAAACCTTGAATGAACAATTTAGAAAAGAATTAGAATGCATGAAACAGAAATCCAGGGAAATTAAGGCTTCCATCAAAGACTGGCAAAACCGTTTGAGCAAAGCTAAAGATAGACTTTCAGACCTTGAAGACAGCATTGCAGCTAATGATCATGAAAGAATGATCTCTTTAAAATAGCAAGGAACCAGGAAATAACAATTCAACAGCTGCAAGATGAAGCAAAGAAAAATAATGTAAGATTAATAGGTGTTGGGGGCCGGGGATTTAGCTCAGTGGCAAAGTGCCTGCCTGGCAACTGCAAGGTCGTGAGTTCAATTCCTGGTACCAGAAGAAAAACAAACAAAACAAAACAAAACAAAAAAAGATTAATAGGTGTCAACAAAACAGCAGGGGTCAACACAAATGACATAAAAAGGCTATTTGCACAAGTAATACCAAAAATTTCCCAAGCATGGAAAGAGTCAAAAAACAGTTAATCAGGCATATAGAACTCCAATTAGCCATAACCAAAATATATCTACACCCAGACATATAGTTATCAAGATCCCACAAATTCAGCAAAAGAACAGAATTTTAAAAGCTGTTAAAGCTGGGCATGGTGGCACACACCTGCAATCCCAGCACTTGGGAGGCTGAGGCAGGAGGATCATTGTGAGTTCAAGACCAGCCTGAGCTACAAAATGAGCTCAAGTTCAGTCCGAACCACATAGTGAGACTCTGTCTCAAAAAGACAAAAAAAAAAAAAGGCTGGGGCTATAGCTCAATTGCAGAGTATCTGCCTCACAAGTGTGAGGTTGTGGGTTCGATTCCTGCTACAAAAAAGAAAAAGCTGTTACACAAAAGAAACCGATCCCCTTTAAAGGAAAGCCCATCAGAATCATGGCAGATTTCTCAACACAAACCATCAAGTCAAGAAGAGTTAGGAGTAAAGTATTTCAGGTCCTCAAAGAAAACAACTTCCAACCTAGATTCATGTACCCTGAAAAACTATCCTGAAAAATTCGTGGAGAAATAAAAATTTCCACAATAAAGAGCAACTGAAGAAACCTATGAGCACCAAACCAACCCTACAAAGAGCACTAAAAGATATTCTAGAAAGAGATAAAACAGGCTGCAACTACAAGAACAACAACAGAAAGGAACCACCAAGCAGAGCAAAAAATTAAACAGACGGAAAAAGGAGGATCCAACAGCAGGAAAATAGCATGACAAAGATAAGCCACTTCTTATCAGTTATAACCACCAATGTAAATGGTCTCAATGCACCAACCAAAAGAAGCAGACTAGCAGAGTGGATCAAGAAACAAATCCAACAATGTGCTGTACACAAGAAACACATTTAACTCAAAAGGAAATTCATAGACTGAAAAATCAAAGGATGGAAAACAATACTCCATGTAACAGGAACCCAGAAAAAAGTGGGTGTAACTATTCTGTTTTCAGTGTGAACTTCAAGCCAAGAAGGATCAAAAGAGATTTTAAAAAAAGGTCACCACATACTTGTTAGGGGAAAACTGCAAGAGAAAGAGATAACAATCATAAATATATATGCACCAAATACATGAGCACACAAGTATAAAAAACAAATTTGTACAGATGTGAAAAATCAAAGAAGTAGTAACACAACCATAACAGGGGATTTTAACACCCCATTGTCACAAAGAGATAGATCAACTAGACAAAAGAAATCAGTAAAGAAATGACAGAACTTAACCAAACTTCTGAGCATATGGACTTGGTAGACCTTTACAAAATGTTACATCCAACAGCATCAGAATACACATTCTTCTCAGCTGCACATGGAACATTCTGTAAAATAGACCATATGCTAGCACACAGAACATGGTTAAGTAAATGTAAAGGAATTGAAATCATCCCATGCATACTATCAGACCATAGTGCAATGAAATTGGAAATTAATGACAAAAGAAAATCTCAAAAACTCAATAAACATGTGGAAATTAAATAACACCTTCCTGAACAACCAATGGGTTACAGATGAAATTAAGGAAAATGTAAACAATATTTACAATCAAATGAAAATGCAGAAGCAACTTACAGGAACCTTTGGGATCCAATGAAAACTGTCCTCAGAGGGAAATTTATAGCAGTGAATTCCCACATCAGGAGACAGAATGAACTCAAATAGACAATCTTATGCTGCACCTCAAGCTTGTAAAAAAAGAAGAGCAATTCAAGCCCAAAGCCCAGAGAAGGCAGGAAATTATAAAGATCAGAGCTAAAATTAATACAATGGAGACTAAGAAAACAATACAGAAAAATAATAAAGAGTTGGTTCTTTTTTTGGTCTTTTTTTGCAGTTCAGGCTGGCCTTGGGCTCACTTTGTAGCCCACGTGGGCCTTTAACTCATGATCCTCCTGCCTCAGCCTCCTCAGTGCTGGGATTACAGGTGTATAGTACCACATCTGGCTCTGTTCTTCTTCTTATTATTATTCTCTTTAAAATAAAAAAGAAACAAATTACCATATGTGTTTTAAAATATTTTTGAAACAATAGAATAGATAATTGGGAGGATTATTTGATCTTTTCCCTATTTCTTATTTCTCTGCCTTCTATTTTGATTATATACATAGTTTCTCATAGAAGAGAAACTATGCAAGGGGCTAGGGATTTAGCTCAGCAGCATAGCACCTGCCTGGCAAGCGCAAGGTCGTGAGTTTGATTTCCGGTACCGGAAAAAAAAAAAAAAAGAGAAACTATGTGATATTTTTTCTCTTCAGATGGGCTGCTGGGATGTCGCCCAGGCTGGCCTCACTGTGTCAAACTCCTGGCTGAAGCAGTTTTCTGAGTACCGTTTAGTAGGGCTGCAGGGGTGTGCCGCTGGCCTGGTGGCTCCCATTTTTGATTACTTACAGAGCAGGGTAGTTGGCTTTTCACACCGCTTTACATTTCACCCACACCACACGCCTAATTTGCCACTGTCCCCATTTTACAGGTGGGGAGATCAGCGCTCAGGGGAATTAGAGCAGTGGAAGGTCCAGCCGTGGGAAATGGACCTGAAGTTAGATCCGCAGCGTGACTGCCCTGCAGCACTGCCTTGTTCTGCCTCAGACGAAATGTACCGCTCTGACCAGAGCTACGAAGGTTCGTTTTTCAAACCATCATTTCAAGCAGGAGTTCCCAGCTCCTTTTCAGTCCCTTCGAGGCCTGAGGGCTTTGGGAGCTGGTGTCGGGTTCAGGAAGGCGAGTGACAGGACCCGGGTAACTTTTCCTTTCTGTGCTCCATGCTGTCATCTCAGCTCTTGAATTCCCCAGGCCATCTCTGAGACAGAGCTTATGGAAATGTGGAGAGAAGAAAAGCTATAATTCTACACCATAGAAGTCACAGTGCTGGAGACCGCTATGAGGGAGCCCTGAGCAGGACTTAAATCACCCAAGGGGCTTCCGTGTTTACTTCTGAGCCTGTCCGTGGCCCAGGCCCCTCATCTGGAGGAGGCAGTGGGCCCATAGTCAGTGAGCCTCTGTGAGTCACTGGTCCCAGCTGAAGCCTCTAATGGCGGGGGAAGCCAGGGGGCCTCAAAGGACAAGTCAAGCCGCAGCTAAGACACCTGGATCCAACCACAACTGATTAAAGACTGTAGCCATAGGCATTTCACTCGTGGATGGAGACCCTCCTGGAGATAACGCAGTTCTTTTTTTTTTTTTGTCTTTTTGAGACAGGGTCTTGCTGTGCAGTTCAGGCTGGCCTTGAGCTCACTTTGTAGCCCAGGCTGGTCTCGAACTCGCAACAATCCTCCTGCCTCAGCCTCCTGAGTGCTGGGATGACAGGTGTGCGCCCCCACGCCCAGCAGTAACATAGCTCTAAATGAATATCCTGCTCTACTTGGAGAAGCCCCTGAGTGGTTCCCGCCTGTCCTCAGCACTCCCCTCCTTGTTTTGCAAAACAGGCAGAGTTCAAGTCACCCAACGACTCACAACAAGTGGCCTCCGTGGAAATGCCTCGTGTGTGTTTCCTTTTCAAATATGACACATATTCCACTCAACAAGTGCTTATGCAACACATATTGTGAGGCAGGATATTTTGACGTTTGGAATATCTAGCATTGTAATCTGATTTTTTTTTTTTTTTTATCTTTTTGAGACCGGGTCTTGCTGTGCAGTTCAGGCTGGCCTTGAGCTCACTTTGCACCTAGGCTGGACTCGAGGTCCAGCAATCCTCCTGCCTCAGCCTCCTGAGTGCTGGGATTGCAGGTATGTGCCACCACGTGCTTGGCTTTTTTTTGTTATTTTGTTTTGTTTGTTTTCTTTTGAGGCAGGGTCTCACTACATATTGAACTCACTACGCAGCTCAGGCTGACCTTGAACGTACATTGATCTTCCTGCCTCAACCTCCTGAGTGCTGAGATTACAGGGATGCACCACCCTTGCTAGCAGCAATCTCTAAATATTTCAGTCTTAGTAGGGTTTTCCAGCCTTTCAATGCGTTCTGCATACATACTTAACACAATATCTAGGTGCTCAGTGAGCAACTGACAGATCTTCCTCCTAAAGAGTATATTCTAGAGGGCTATGGGGAGGCACAACAAACAAGTTTTTGTGGTTTTTTTTGTCCTTTTTGAGACAGGGTCTCACTATGCAGTTGAGGCTCGCCTTGAGCTCACTTTGTAAACAAACAAGTTTTAAATAAAAATTATTACAGCCTATTGTTTTGGGCTAAGCACCTGTGCTATACCCCAACATACCAGCCTAAAATTCAAAATACAAAAAAAAAAAAAACCAAAAAAAACCCACCAAAATGGAGGTACTCATACTAAAGCTCCACCAAAAAAAAGTTCTACTGCACCGAAACAAGGTATTTCCTCACCATCTGAGAAATATATAACCTATAACCCCAGCACTTGGGAGGCTGAGGCAGGAGGATTGTTGTGAGTTCCAGGCCAGCCTAGGTTACAAAGTGAGCTCAAGGCCAGCCTGAACTACATAGTGAGACCTTGTCCCTGACCAAAAAAAAAAAAAAAAAAAAAAAGAAACGAAAAGAAAAAGCAAGTTCCTGGGCCTGGGATATAGCTCTGTGGCACAAGAACCTGCCTAGCAAGCACAAAGTTCTCAGTTCGATTCTCGGTACAAAAAAAAAGCAAGGAAGCTTCCAAAACAAGCCACTTTCACTTGGCATAATAATTAAGTTTCCTCTGTTTTAGTCCTTACCAAAAAATGATGATGTTAACCAATCACTTACTTTTCTATTATTCTGTCTTCATATAGGGGTGGGAAACTCCCAACCTGAGCAATGTCTGGCATGATTTCCTGTTCTGTAGAATAGAAGAATAAATTTTAGGAACAATGGAGGTTAAGAGCAGAATATATTTATTGAGGGAAAGAAAGCTGTCAGAGAGGGACAGAGGGGACCTGAGTGGGTTCCCCGGGAGCCTGTCTCTTCCAGGCATTTTTATAGAGCAAAACCACAAGGTGAGGTGGGTCCAGGGGGACAACATGGGGACTCACAAGGTGGGCATGGGCTGGGACAAAACTATGGTCAGCCTATAAGACTGGAAGTATGATTGTTCAGGTAAAATTAATTAAATTGGAATGACATGGTGAAGTTAGTCATGTAGCAAGCGGGCATGGATACAGAACAGGGGCTTTTCCTGTAAGGGTTTGGATCAGTGACTCTTCAAGGTGATTGCCACCTATTTAGAATATCAGGGGCTGGGGATTTAACTCTGCAGCACAGCGCCTGCCTGGCAAGTGCAAGGTCAGGAGTTCGATTTCCGGTACCGGGGAAAAAAAATGGGCTGGGGATATAGCTCAGTGGCATAAGTGCTTGCCTGGCAAGCTTGAGGTCATGAGTTGGATTCCTGGTACCAAAATAAATAAGTAAAACACATAGAATAATATATTGCCAGGTGTGGTGGCACACGCCTGTAATCCCAGCACTTGGAAGGCTGAGGCAGGAGGATTGTTTTGAGTTCGAGGCCAGCCTAGGCTACAAAGTGAGCTCAAGGCCAGCCTGAACTGCACAGTGAGACCCTGTCTCAAAAAGACAAAAGCAAAAAACAAAAAAAATCAAAAAGACAAAAAAAAAAAGCCAAGGTGTACAAGCTGTTCAGTCACAGACTCAAGAATAACCATTACGTTACAGAAATACTGTCGTGTGAGGCTTTTCATTGAGCTTTGCGACGCTTTAGAAAGAATGGCTGTGTCCCTTCCCCGTCTCAGGAGAACTTGGACTTTAAATAGCTGGCCTACAGAATGTCCGTATAGCACGTGAGTACAGAGAGAAGAGCCGGGCATCACCATGTAGCCGGGCATCACATCCCTGTAGCCTCGGCACTTGGGAGGCTGAGGCGGGAGGACCACTTACGCCCAAGTTTCTTAGTTACTTCTCTCATTGCTGAGACGAAACGCCTGATACCCAGAATTAAAAGGTTTATTTAGCTGACAGTCTGCAGAGGTTTTAATCTGCAATTGACTGGCTCCAAGGCGGGAGGCTGCAGAGAGTCATTGCAGAGGAGAACCAGTTCATTTCAAGCAGAAGACAGCAAAACCAAGCAAACAAGAGACCTTAGCAGTGTCTTTCTGCCAATTACACGTTACCCAGGCTACTGAGGGCAGGCAGCACTCACACGCTTAACTCTCGTTTCCTTGAGCCTAGCACTGCACCACGAATCGATCCCAGCACCACACACTCTTGATCCAGCCACCCCTGAAACAGCCCCACCTGTGTCTACATGAGGATTTATTTTTGTATTTTTTGGGTTTTTTTTTTCCAGTACTGGGAATTGAACTCATGACCTTGCGCTTGCCAGGCAGATGCTGTGCCACTGAGCTAAATCCCCGGCCCCAAGACTTTGGATAAGACTACACCTTATGTCTTTTTGTACTCTAACTGCTATTTTATATGCTAGGACATTGGTATATAAAATAATTTGTATTTAGTTTTATATTACAGATTATAGTTTGGGGTGTGGTGGTGCAGGCCTGTAATCCCAGCATTCAGGAGGCTGAGGCAGGAGAATCCTTGTGAGTTGAAGGACAGTCTGAACTGCATAGTGAGACCCTGTCTTAAAAAGACTATAAAAATTTACAGATCATAAATAAGCAATAGTATGGGTGTATTCTGTGCTCATGTAGCAATTGTAAATCTGTTTGTTTGAGACGGAGTCTCACTTTTTAGCGCAGGCCAGACTGGAACTTGCCATCCTCCTGCCTCAGCCTCCTGAGTGCTGGGATTATAAACATGTACCACCATGCCTACCCAAGAAAGGTAGCATTTCTTGGCTGTGGTAAATAAAGTCCTGAGACTTGAACTAATTTACCTCAAGTTATTCTTCCACCCCTAAGCAGAAGGACTCAGAATAAATGCCTGTGCTAATCAGCTTCCCCTCAGTGACAAAACACCTGAGATGACTGTTATTTTTTTTTTGGAGGGGTTGTCTGTTTGAGACAGAGTCTCACTATGCAGTTCAGGCTGGCCTTGAGCTCTCTTCATAGCCCAGGCTGGTCTTGAACTTGCAAGGATCCTCCTGCCCCAGCCTCCCGAGTGCTGGGATTACAGCAGTGCGCCACGAGGCCCGGCTTCTGAGCTGACTCTTAGAGGGAAGATCTATGTCCGTGCTCACGGGCTCTGCTGTTCTGGCCTTGCGCGGGGGCATGTCATCCTGTCGGGGAGCGCCTGGAAGAGGAGAGCTGCTGGTGTCGCGGAGGCCCGAAGCCGGGGGTGGGGCCGGGGGGGTGTGTTGAGCCAGAGGAGAGGCGGGCAGGAGCGAGATGCACCCCTCAGGGCACACTGCCAGCCGCCCGCTTCCTGCTCTGTGCCCCTTCCGGAGCGCCCTTCCGCAGCAGACCCGAAGGGGCCCACCCGCTCCTGAGCTTGGGGCCCCTGCGCCGTGTGCGCACCCGGGAGCCCTGCGGACCCAGGTTCCCACACAGGGGCCTTGGGGGCACAAGCTGGATCCCACCCGTGACGTTGCCTAAGATCACGGCTCCCCCTGCACTTGAAGTCCTCCTTAGCCGCTTAGTGGCCCCAGGTCACAGGGAAAGTACGTCCCGGGAAAGACAGCTGCTGAGTTTGTCTTCCTAAGACAAAGCTACTAGTAATGCAACAGGACAAAGACGGAAAGAAAAGAAAAACGAGAAGAAAAGAAAACGATGGTCTGTGGTTCCAGCGATCTGGGATTCTGAAGCAGAAGGCTCTCCTGTTCAAGTCCAAGTCTGGTCTACGTAGCTATATCCTGTTTTAAATACCACCACCACTGCAAAAGAAAACGATCTCCAAAGGACAGGTAAGACTGCAGCTAAATTCACCAAACTTCTTTAAAATAGACACTTTTG
>NW_004955499.1:178814-183704 GCF_000276665.1 Chinchilla lanigera | reverse complement strand
AAAAAAAAAAAAAAAAAAAAAAAAAATCAGATGAAGATTTCTTAAAACTTGCTCTCTGGCTATGTTGCATTCTGTTTATGTTTACTGGTAGTACGACGATTCTCACTCCTGAGGTGAAACTCTGTTTAGTTACTGTGCTATGCTTATTGGTTCAGATTTTGTTTAGAAATTAGTGACTACCTTTCTTGCTATATAACATGGTGTTTCCATTTACAAAGGTCGCTATCTTTGACAAATATTCTAAAGGCCTTTCCACAAGAGGGAGGACAAGATAACTATGCTGGAGTGGAACCCTGAGATCACAGCCTATTAGAAATGAAAGGAGACTTCAGTATCTGTTTTTGTTTTTGTTTGTTTGTTTTGTCTTTTTGAGACAGGGTCTGGCTCTGCAGTTCAGGCTGGCCTTGAGCTCACTTTGCAGCCCCAGAGTTCTGGAACTCACAAGGATCCTCCTGCCTCAGCCTCCCGCGTGCTGGGATTACAGGCATGCGCCACCACACCCAGCTACTTAGTGTTTTATATTTATGACCACTTATTTTTCAGGAGAAAAATTTGTCTGTTATCCACAAAAATAATAACAGACAACGTCACAATGAGTTTATAATTTTATAATCCAGGTCTTCTCACAGAATACAGTGCCATTCTGTGAACCAAATGCAATTCTATCACTGTATTCCACCACGACCCAAGAAAAACTAAGAGGGCAGTTTGTTTCACTTCACATTTACTTCCACAGTTGTTTATTTGCTGGGTTCTCCACTTGGCAGTTGGGGTCTCAGGTGATGTCCACGTTCCCAGCTGCAGCTGTAGACACTGGCCTTCGGCCCATGGACACCATTCTCTCTTCTGGGTTCAGTGGTGATGTTATCCTAACAGTTTGTTTTTCAGGCAGTTATGCTGAGCCCAGTTTTCCATGGGTGGGGGAAAAAAGAAATGTATTCTCCTCCCGGCTAGGTAGCTTATGAGGCAGGCGGCACTGCAGGTAAAATCAGTGCTTGTAAGATGCTCCCACTGTTGGTACGCCACCCAGAGGATCCAACACAAACTGAGCGAAGGCTGCAGATCACATTCTTTCTAAACAGCGCCCCCTTCAGGGTCTTTGCTGTCCTACACTTGCTCACCGTGTACTCATGAGAAAGCGAGTTTGCTGTCTTAATATCTGAACCAAAGCTGGGTTTTGAATGATGACTGAAGTTCTACGAATGTGCCTGAAAGATGTAACCTTGCCGGGCGCGGTGGCGCATGCCTGTAATCCCTGCACTTGGGAGGCGGAGGCAGGAGAATCACTGCAGGTTCGAGATCAGCCTTGGCTACAAAATGAGCTCAAGGCCAGTTTGAACTGCATAGTGAGACCCTGTCTCAGAAAAGCAAGCAAGCAAACAAACAAACAAACAAAAAAATAGAGGGTGGATATCTGAGACAGTCCACTTCTCCAGGGTAGGGTTGGGTGTACATGACCCTAAGGAACAGGAAAGTTAAGAGATTAGGACCAGGCCCGTCCCTTAAGCCGTGCCATGGTGGACCCCGGCAAAAGAGTCTATTACGCATGCGTTATATTTGACTTGCTACGCATTAAGGCCCAAAGTCATGTAAGTTTATGGCAGACTTCCCAGGAGGAAATCCCGCTTCACCTTTATTCGTGTTTTCCAACTCTGTCTCTCCATCTCTCTGTCCCATACCTGTTTTCCCCCAATTCCTGAACAGTCCTTACGCAGAACTACTCAGCCCAGCACCGTGTCCTGATCACACAGAGCAAAAGAGCCCAGTCTGAACCTGGCCTCACCCACGCACCCTTCTCACCGCACGGCTCCTGCCGGGTGACGCCGGCTGCTGGGCTGCTGCGCTGCCGCGTCGGTGTCAGGAGCTGTGAGGCTTGGGCTACGGTTGGCGGGCGGTGTAGACAGCTTTGAAGGCAAGGTCGTCTGGGCAAAAGCGGGTCATCTGCAGAAGCAGAGGAGTCGTTCCTTTCCCGATGACAGAGTAGTCAGCTCACGGGCTGCAGAGCGTGTCCTAAGGTTGGGGACATGGGTTCCCGACGGCTGGCCTCGTGCTGAGCTGTGCTCTCACCTTTGAGGTGGTAGGGAACTCTGGAGGCCTTGTGCTTCTGTACCAAACCAGAGGAGGTTGTGGATGTATGAGGAAAAAGATCCCACCTTCCACCCTGAGTCTGGCCTGCACCGTCTTTACGGACTTTGTTGTCACACTCCACTAGGAATGGATACCACTGTAATTCCCTGGGGACCTTGGGGGCCACAGGAAAAGCCCTTGGGGGCATTAGGAGATTAAGTGTAATGACCACCTGGGAGCCTATGGTTTCATCAGGAAGCTTCCACCTGCTTATCTCACAGGAAAGGTAAGATTAAATAATATGGTAGATTCAAAGGGTTTTTTTTTTTTTTGGTTTGGTTTTTCTCCGGTACCGGGAACCGAACTCACGACCTTGGGCTTGCCAGGCAGGCGCTTTTGCCGCTGAGCTAAATCCCCAGCCCCTCAAAGGGATTTTGACCAATCAGAAGTACTCCTGTTCAAGTTTATAACAATTACATTCAGAATTTATGTAAGTATGAGGAGACCTGTCAATTGTCCCATTCATAGTTTCAGCACTGAGCAAGCTAAAGCACATTGATGGATCTTTTTTTGTTTTGTTTTGGTCTTTTTGAGACAGAGTCTCGCTATGCAGTTCAGGCTGGCCTTGAGCTCACTTTGTAGCCCAGGCTGGTCCCGAACTCTCAACGATCCTCCTGCCTCAGCCTCCCGAGTGCTAGGATTACAGGCATGCACCACGATTGATCTCTTTAAAAGGAATGGTTCAGGGCTGGGGACTTAGCTCAGTGGCGCAGTGCCTTCCTGGCAAGTATGAGGTCCTGAGTTCATTTCAACAACAACAACAAAAAAAAACAACAATAAAAGGCATGGTTCTATTTCACAAGGGCCAACTCCGAGAGAGAAACAAATTCTGTTCAAAAGGGATGTAGGGAGATCACTTGCTCCATTTCTTGGTTCAGGCAGGACAGTACCGAAACATTTCAAACTAGTTTCCTAAAAAATGTAGCATCATTAAAGCTCTCCAAAGCACGATGTTGCCATTTTTCTTAGTTGTCTGTTCTCCACTGTCACTGTTGGAAGTCATCCCAATTAAATCTAATCTAAATTAAACCTCTGGTACTGTAGCCTGATATTTTCTCTCCTTGTCTTGTCCTGTGGAAAATAAACTGACATCTCTCAATGTTGGGGCACTGGTATCCCAACCATTTCTGAATTTTTTAAATAATTTTTTCTAAGACCCTGACTCTTTTTTTTTTTTTTTTTTTTTTTTTGAGACAGGGTCTTACTATGCAGTTCAGGCTGGCCTTGAGCTCACTTTGTAGCCCAAGCTGGTCTTGAACTTGCAACAATCCTCCTGCCTCAGCCTCCCAAGTGCTGGGATTACAGGCGTGCGCCACCACGCCTGGCCAAGACCCTGATGCTTTATTTCTTTTTTCATAGCTTTGTCGTTCACCTTCAGTTGAAAGTGCTGGGGACCAACCCTTGTTCTGTATCACGGTGTGCACTGGAAGTACAGTCTTCTGCAGGGTCAAGGTTCAGAGCCAGCTGTGTTCCTGGCCATCACCCCCATTTCCAGGTGGGTGCTATTCCCCTTCAAAACTCTCAGATTAGAGGCACTTACCCAGTTCTGGGTGCAGATGAGATGGGTGTTCCAGAACAGTTGCTCATCCCTGAGGTGGATACAGGAAGGAAGCATTCTGTTACAGGGTGTGGAAATACCGCTCCACTTTCCAAGCTCACATCCCCCATGTGGAGTATAGCAAATTAAAGTAGGAGGGGTTGGACTTGTGTCAGAGAAGTGCATGCAGAATTTGGCACAAGACATCTGTGAAGCACAGTGAATCATAGTCCCCGGAGTTCTGCTCAGCCAAGACTGGGTACTTAGGGTTAGCCTGATGACCCAGATGGAGAAATGTGGATTTATGATCTAGTTGCTGCTGTTATTTCTCCCCATCCTGAAAGGTGAGAAAAAGGGTCAGATTTGGGGGAGGCAGGAGAGTTAGTTTCATTATATCCTTCTTCTATACAAAAAGAAGAGGTAAGCCGGGCGTGGCGGTGGACACCTGTAATCCCAGCACTCAAGAGGCTGAGGCAGGAGGATTGTTGTGAGTTCGAGACCAGCTTGGGCTACAAAGTGAGCTCAAGGCCAGCCTCAACTGCATAGGGAGACTGTGTCTCAAAAAAAGGCCAAAAAAAAAAAAAAGAGAGAGAGAGAGAGATAAGAAGAGAGAAACCATAACTGGCTCCACTGGCAGTGCCCTCAGACTGAGGTATTCAGCTAACCCTAAATACAAGGGAAAACAGACTGTCCTATATGGGTCGATCCCCCTTAAACAGGAGCTACTAATCCACTTTCACAAGCTACTCACAGAGCTGCTACAGCGGGGACATTTAGAGCCATCAGTGCCTGGAATAATCCTATACTACTAATTGTTTTTGTTTTGTTTTATTTTGTCTTGTTTTGTTTTTTGAAGTTTTTGAGACAGGGTCTTGCTGTGCAGTTCAGGCTGGCCTTGAGCTCACTTTATAGCCCAGGTTGGTTTTGAACTTGCAACGATCCTCCTGCCTCAGCCTCCCGAGTGCTGGGATTACAAGCGTTCACCACCATGCCCAGCTCTACATCTGTTATTGTAATGCCAGAGAAATCAGGTAAAGGGAGATGACTCAGGACTGAAGAGCCGTGTATACTCGCTTGCTCCACAAGGGGGCGCTACAACCCGGACCACCCAGTCCGATTGCTGTTAGCGTGTGTATGGCTGACTTTAAACCTTCCTGAACCTGAGGCTTCACAGGTCCGTGTACGCAAGGCACTGGCTCAGGAGCGGGTCTCTGAGCGTCCAGGGC
>NW_004955499.1:153721-154772 GCF_000276665.1 Chinchilla lanigera | reverse complement strand
TTTTTTGGTTTTTCTCTAGTACCAGGAATCGAACTCATGACCTTGTGCTTGCCAGGCAGGCGCTTTGCCGCTGAGTTAAATCCCCAGCCCATAATGATGCATGCTTGCTTCAGCAGCACATATTCTTTTTTTGTTTGTTTGTTTGTTTGTTTGTTTGGGTTTTTGTTTTCTATGTGGTGTTTTCTCTTGAGGTATGTACATCTCACTCTTATTAATTATGCATTTGTGTTTTATGTGATACGCATACTCTTTCCGTGGACTGCATATGTTTTAAAATTTCTTCACTCACTCACGTCCCAGGATTTACATAGGCTCCTGTTTCTCCAACAAATTCTGATAGCTTCAAGCTTTCCTTTTAGCAAACACTGTTTCACTTTCCAAAGATATTTTACTGTGAAATCTCAGTGCTCACGTTTGTCTTTTCCTTTTGGAGAGGTACTTCATTTATGGTACAAGATGTATTAAGATTAAAATATCTCTGTTTCTCGCTGCCTGCCATATCAAACACATTGTGATTTGTGCCACCTTGTGACAGAAGAGCTCTATCATGAACCAGTATTCTTTTCTTCTTTTCTCTGCATGCTTCCCAAAGCCTCATGTGCTCATAGGTAGGACTTTTCAGCCACTGAAAGATCTACAGTATGATGCTGGGATTTGATTCACGGTGTGCTGCTAGGATTAAGTGTGTGAGTGCTGCCGCCATGGATAAAAATACCAGGCGTAGAAAGAGGGTTGCTGTTGTCACTCACTGCATGCTGCTTACTGGTTTTGCTGCCTTCTGCCTGCCGTGGGCTGTTTCTCTCTGTGATGCCCCTCTGCCACGCCACCCTCCCTTGGAGCCCGTCATGCACTGAAACGCTTGCAACTGTGAGGCAAAATAACCCTTTGCTCCCTTAGTTTTGGGGGTTGGGTGTTTGATCTCAGCAGTGGGAAAAGTAAGACATACTCTATTTACATGTGAGCCCACTGAAGATTCTCTTCCTTCTTTGTAGCCTGTTTGTCATTCTTCCTACTCACAGAGCAGAGCCCTTCAGGGTGGATTTGGAAACTC
>NW_004955499.1:151294-152486 GCF_000276665.1 Chinchilla lanigera | reverse complement strand
CTCAGAGAAAAATGAAAAACGTTCCTCTCCTGTCAGAATCTTTTTTTTGGTACCGGGAATCAAACTGTGACATTGTGCTTGCCAGGCAGGCACTTGTTCTGCTGAGGTGTATTGCTATCCTTTTTGTCAAAACATCGAACCTCTAAAAGTTACACGAGCAAGGCCATATTCAATCTTCTTTAATCACAGAAACTTTCTCACTCGCCCTATACACATTAAATATCTCTAATCTCACCAACTGAGTATGTAAAAGAGTCCAGTATTTGAAATGTAGGTGTTCTTCATATTGTGCCTAAAGTGACATCTTTCATGTAATGTTAAAAAAAAAAAAAACAATACCAAGCAGCTAGATACCTGCGGCTACCTGTCATCGTAGCACTTTGGAGGCTGAAGCAGGAAAATTGCCTGAAGATCCAGGCCAGCCTTGGCAATAGAGTAACTTCAAAGCCAACCTGAACTACACAGTGAGACCCTATCTGAAATTAAAAAATAAGTACAACTTTTGTTCCGTGCTCAGGTTTGTAGACATGTTCAGTGAAATTGCATTTAGGAATTGAGTACACAGTGATGTGCAACAAAGTGTATGCACACACCGAGAGCTACATTTCAGTTACGTATACGTGGTTCCGAAAGACCATTTTCACATCAAGTTGTATGTGATACTGTTAGTGAAATGTGATGTACACATTCCTTGTCTGTAAAATTGCTTATATTGTGCATGATTTAAAAATGTGAACAAATACCAGTTTTCATCACACTTACTTTCAAGCCGTCCTCCAAAGCCCACAGTCCGTTCATACTCCCAGTTAGAAGGTGCGTCCCCATGCTGTTGTTGGGAATGGCAGTGGCCATAATGTCTATGGAAATGAGTGTAGAATAAAGGAAAAGTAAACATTCTCTTATATGCAAGTATCCTGTTGAGCTGTCTTTTCTGAGACAGGGTCTCAGTGGGTAGCCCAGCCCAGCCCCAAACTCACAGTGATCCTCCCACCTGAGGTTCCCAGGAACAGGCTTGCACCACCACCCGTGGCCATATCCAGCTATCCCTCGACTGCGTATATTGCCCACAGTGTTACAGTAATCATATTACAGTGGTGCTTAAATACGCATTTGTAGCAGCACAACTTAGAAAAGCTAAGCTCTGGAAAAAGCCTAAATGCCCACTCACAGGTGAGTTGGTTAAGGACCTATG
>NW_004955499.1:146308-149919 GCF_000276665.1 Chinchilla lanigera | reverse complement strand
TCCGGGAAAGATGTCACAGTGAAGGGCATATGGATACATGTGAACCATATGGAGGAAGTTTCACTTCTCACCAAGATCTTCAGAGTGATCCCGCTCACTCTGGAGAAAAAACTCATGTAAATAAACAGTATGGAAAATCCCTCACTAGCAATTCATTGGGTAATGTTGATCGAAGTCACCCTGGGGAGAAACACGATGTATGTAACCAATGTTGGAGAGCTTTCAGCACAGGTGGGGTTTGTCAACATGAATCGACTCACTGTGGGGAGAAACAGTACGTATGTGACCGATGTGGGAAAGCTTTCAGCAGTCAGTCCTCTTTTCAAGAACATGAAAAGACCCACAGTGGAGGGAAACCCTATGTTTGTAAGCAGTGTGGCAAAGGTTTCACCACACGACGTAGGTGTCAAACACATGAAAGAATTCACACAGGTGAGAAACCCTATGTGTGTCAGCAATGTGGGAAAGCTTTCTTCACTAGTCATGGTTGTCAAAACCATGCAAGGACTCATACAGGGGAAAAGCCCTATGCATGTAAGCAGTGTGGCAAAGCTTTCAGCGATCATCATGCTTGCCGAAGACATGAACAGACTCACAGTGGGGAAAAACCCTATGCATGTAAGGAATGTGGCAAACGTTTCTGCAGAAAAGATCACTGGCAAACACATGAACAGGCTCACGCTGGGGAGAAACCCTATGTGTGTAAGCAATGTGGGAAAGCTTTCAGGAGACAAGATACTTGGCGAATGCACGAACAGAGTCACACTGGTGAGAAACCCTATGCATGTAAGCAGTGTGGGAAAGCTTTTATGAAACGTAGTGTTTGTCAAAAGCATGAATTGACGCACTCTGAGAAGAGACACTGTGTATGTAGCCAGTGTGGGATAGTCTTCAGTGGAAAATATTCTCTTCAAGCACATGAAAAGACCCACAGTGGAGAGAAACCCTACGTGTGTAAGCAATGTGGAAAAGGGTTTGCCACACAGACAGATTGTGAAAGACATATACGGACTCACACTGGGGAGAAACCCTATGCATGTAAGCAGTGTGGGAAAGCTTTCAGCACCAAAAGAAGTTGGCAGGTACATGAACGGACCCACACTGGGGGAAAACCCTATGTATGTAAGCACTGTGGAAGAGCTTTCAGCACAAATGGTTATTGTCAAATTCATGAACGGACTCACACTGGGGAGAAACCCTATGCATGTAAGCAGTGTGGGAAAGCTTTCATCAGCAAAGCAGGTTGGCAAATGCATGAATGGACCCACACTGGGGAGAAACCCTACGCATGTAAGCAGTGTGGGAAGTCCTTCAGCACACGTCGTCTTTGTCAACTGCATGAAGGTACTCACACTAGGGAGAAATCGTATGTATGTATACAATGTGGGAAAGCTTTGAGCACCAAAGAAGGTTGGCAAATACATGAAAGGACTCACACGGGGGAAAAACCCTATGCATGTAAGCAATGTGGGAAAGCCTTTAATACACGTTCTAGTTATCGAAAGCATGAACTGATTCACACTGGGGAGAAACCTTATGCATGTAAGCAGTGTGGCAAAGCTTTCCGCCAAAAATACAGTTGTCAAATACATGAACGGACTCACACTGGGGAAAAACCCTTCGTATGTAAGCACTGTGGGAAAGCTTTCACCACACGTCGTTTTTGTCGACTACATGAACATATTCACACTAGGGAGAAATCCTGTGTGTGTATACAATGTGTTAAAGCTTTCAGCAGCAAAGCAGTTTCACAAGTACATCAAAGGAGTCACGCTGGGGAGAAACCCTATGCATGTAAGCAGTGTGGGAAAGCCTTCAAAACACGTCGTATTTGTCAAAACCATGAACGGACTCACACTGGGGAAAAACCTTATGCATGTAAGCAATGTGACAAAGCTTTCACCAGAAAAGCTCGTTTGCGAATACATGAACGGACCCACACTGGGGAAAACCCCTGTGTATGTAAGCACTGTGGAAAAGCTTTCAGCACAAGTGGTAGTTGTCAACTTCATGAACGGACTCACGCTGGGGAGAAACCCTCTGTATGAATGCAATATGGGAAAGCCTTCAACACACATGATTGTCAAGGGCATGAACAGACACACTGGGGCGAAACCCTACGTATGTATGCAATGTGGGAAAGCTTTCAGCAGCAGAGCAGGTTGGCAAACACACGAAAGGACTCAGACTGAGGAGAAACCCTACATATGTGAGCAGTGTGGGAAAGCGTTTGTCACACACAGAGGTTGTGAAACATGTACAGACTCACACTGGAGAGAAACCCTATGCATGTAAGCAATGTGGGAAAGCCTTCCACACACATGGTGTTTGTCCAAAGCATGAACAGACTCACACTGACGAAAACCTTAGGCATGTAAGCAATATGGCAAAGCTTTCAGCAGGAAAGATAGTGCCAATACATGAACGGACCCACATCGGGGAAAAACCCTATGTACATAAGAACTGTGGAAGAGCTTTCAGCACAAGTGGTAGTTGTCAAATTCATGAATGGACTCACACTGGGGAGAAACCCCATGTATGTATGCAATGTGTGAAATCTTTCATATCGCACTCAAATTGTCAAAGACGTGTATAGACTCTCGTGGGAGAAACCTTAAATATGTAAGCAATTTGGGAAAACCTTCTACACAAAGTGTCAAATATATGAGAGAAGTCTCACTGTGGAGAAACTATGAATGTAAGCAATTTCAGCCAACACAGTGTTTGTTGAATAAATGACAAGACTCATAATGGAGAGACACCGTATGTATGTAATCAGTGTAGGAAGGCCTTTGTCATAGACACTGTGAAACACATATACAGATTCTCACCAGGGAGGAACACTGTGTATGTAAGTGTTCTGGTTGATACATTGGTCAACTTGTGTGTTTGGCTAAGTGACTCAGCAGTTCTACATCCTGCTCTAGGATGTTGTTCACTGTGAGTGTGAGAAGTTTAGAAGGTTGACTATGTGAGTACCGCCCCTTGGTCGGGGTACCCATCTTACACTATAAGGGAGGGAAAGAGGCTTGCACACACTGCCATTCCCCCGTTTGCTCTTGTTGCTGTGCCACTGTGCCTCGGAGCCAGGCAGGTATGGACTGAAACCTCCCCAAAGTGTGAGCTAAATAAACCTTTCCTTCCTTAATTTTGGGTGTTGGGTATTTGGTCTCAGCAATGAGAGAAAAGTAACCAAGACAGAATTTGGTACCAGAGAAGTGGGATTGTTGCTGTGACTGTACCTGACCATATGGTTCAAGAGCCTTTGGATTTGGCTTGTGGAAAGTGTTTGGAAAGGTTCAGAGATGTTGCCTGAAAGAGAAGCGCTAGAACACTTTGGGCTGTTTTGTCTGGGAGATTCTGGTCAGAGTTCAGAATACTAGAAGGCTGATAGAAATCCTCCCAGGGAAGACCGGGTTTGGGAGGTTTCTGCCGGGAAGAAGGACTATATTGGTTGTTGGACTCCAGACAATGCATTATTGCTTGGCACAAAGTTTGTCTGCGTTTTACTTTAGTCCAGAGACTGCCTGAGACTGAGATTAAGGGAAGCAGATTAATTAATCTGGCAGAGAAATTTCATGGCAGTGAAATGTTGAGGCAGTGGCCTGGCT
>NW_004955499.1:144860-145859 GCF_000276665.1 Chinchilla lanigera | reverse complement strand
GAATGCAAGAGTTCTGAGGTTAAAGAGGCTTCCACCCAGATTTCAGAAGGCCTGGGAGGCCAGGCAGTGTGCCTCTGAGAGGGCAGTGTGTGAAGCTGTGAGTGTGAAGCAGAAGGTGCCCTGGAGACTTCAGAAGTTTAGAAAAGCCAGGAGCGTGGATCATCTAAGGACAGCTGCAAGGAGGGAACAAAGCAGGCCAAAGGGAGAAGCCGTGGAAGCTGTAACCATCAGAAGTGCCCTAGGGATGGGCTCATGCAAGCCCTTTGGAGCTCACAATGTGCCACAGATTGCCTCAGATGCTGGTCATGGAGCTATAGGACATAACATTAGCCCTCCTGGATTTTGGACTTGCTTTGGTCCCAATGCTCTGGATCCCCCTGTTTGTACATTCTGGAGTGGTACTGCTTATTTTGTGCCATTGAATGTTTTTAAGTGTTTGTTTCAATTTGTACGGGGGCTCGTAACTGAAGAGTTTGCCTTACATCTTGGAGGAGACTTGGGATTTGGACTTTTCAGCAGTGTTGAAACTGTTAGGACTTTGGCAAGTCTTGCAGATGGACTAAATGCCTTTTGCATAAAGGGATGTGCACGAGTCTTTGGGGGTCGAAATGTTATGGTTCTAATGTAATATAATGTCTTTGTATCTGGAAACTAGTTTAAAGAAGTGTGTCTGGTTGCGAGTTGACAAGGGATGGATTGTTATGGTTGATACATTGTGTCAACTTGAGTCTAGAGGTTTGGCTAAGTGACTCAGCAGTTCTACATCTGGGGTGCAGAGGACCTGTCCTTCCTGCTCTAGGATGTTATTCGCTGTGTCAGTGTGAGAAGTTTAGAAGGTTTAGAAGTTTAGAAGGCTATGTGAGTGCCGTCCCCCGGGTGGGAGGCCTTCTTACAGTATAAAGGAGGGAAAGAGGCTTGCACACACTGCCATAATGTAGGGGGCAGTGAATCTTGGCATGTTATTTTGGATAAAATAGTTTTGGTAAAAGCCTACATGGT
>NW_004955499.1:117998-119344 GCF_000276665.1 Chinchilla lanigera | reverse complement strand
AGTTCCCATTGTGGTGTTGCTTTAGCACGGAATTCCAGTGCAGCATCAAACTTCCTGTGTGATGAGCATAAGTGGATAGAGAAGAAGTCCATGATGAACAAGACATGAAATAAATAAACATTTGGAGAACTGAGGCACGCGTGAGCATTTTATGAGTAGCGTTGGGATGTTTCCTGTTGTGACTCTCACTCTTCTTCCCCAAAATACGTGTCTGGTGATGTAGGAGGCCGTGACCTTCGAGGATGTGGCTGTGAACTTCTGCAGGGAGGAGTGGGCTTTGCTGGATCCATCCCAGAAGAGGCTCTACAGAGATGTGATGTGGGAAACCTTTAGGAACCTGGCTGCCGTCAGTAAGTACGACGCCGTTCTCTCATTTATGCACCTGGAGAGCATTGGATGGTGCTCGTCAGTGCACTTTCCGTAACGGGAGGACGAGAATGTTATGATGCATCTTCCAGGCATGGTCCCATTTTACCATGAGTCTAACTGGAATGTACTGACTTTCATATGTGTAGTAAGCCCTCATGATTTTTCTGTTTTTACACTTTAGGAAGGAACTCGGATGAACCGCAAATTGACAATAAGTACAGGAATTGCAGGAAATATCTAAGGTAATTTGTACTTAGAAAAAAATGAAAACCCTTTCTGTCCTATCAGAATATTTCTTTTTTTTTGTTCCGGGAATCAAACTCAAGACTTTGTGCTTTGCCAGGCAGGCACTTGTTCTGCTGAGGTATATCCATGTCCCTTACGTTAAAATTTTGGACCCCAGGAATTATGGAGCAAGGCCATGTTCAAACTGCTTTAATCACACCAAATTTCTCAATGGCCATATACACATTAAATATTTCTAATCTGACAGTTTGAGTATTTGAAATATTCCAATATTTGAAATGTAGGTGTTGCTCATATTGTGCCAAAAATGACATCTTTCAAGTAATGTAAAAAAAAACAAAAAACTAAGCAGTTGGGCATGTTGGTGCCTGCCTGTCATTGTAGCACTCTGGATGCTGAGGTAGGAAAGTTGCCTGAAGATGCAGGCCAGCCTGGGCCATAGAATAAATTCAAGGCCAACCTCAATTACACAGTGAGACCCTGTCTGAGATTAAAAAATAAGTATAGTTTTTGTTCCATGCTCAGGTTTGTAGACATGTTCAATGAAATTGCATTTAGGGATTGAGTACAGTGTGATATATAACAAAGTTTATGCACACGCCGAGAGCTACATTTCAGTTACATATACATAGTTCTGAAAGACCATTTTCACATCAAATTGGATGTGATACTATCTGTAGTGAAATGTGATGTACACATTCCTTGTTTGTAAAATTGCTTATATCATGCAT
>NW_004955499.1:109619-111067 GCF_000276665.1 Chinchilla lanigera | reverse complement strand
CTCCTTGGGGCTCCTCTGCCCCTGCTCCTGCGCACCCTTTCCCCCCGATGGTCCATACTGAATAAGACCGGATGTATGCTCAGTCCTTTGTCTAAAACCTGCTTCTGATCTCTGATTTGTTTCTGTGTCTGTCATGGCGCATTCCATGGCCTGAGCTGTTGGAGCATGTCTAGAACAAGAGGCGACCGGGTTGTGTGTTTCTGCAGCGGGAGCAGGAGAACAGTCCCCTGAGGAGCAGGGTTTAGTCGCTTCCTGCTCTGAACTCCAGAATCCCTTTCTCCACAGTCACCAGCCCTGAGGCACAAAGGTGTCTCCGCCTCAGCCTCGGCCTGCAGGAGCCCTGGAGAAGGCAGCTCAGCGTGAGCCCTGAGCCACACCTGGTCCTGCAAGGACACCACATATATGTGCACGCTCACACACACCAAGCACCCTCACACACCCACAGGGCACACACACTCACAGAGCACACACCCATGTACACAACTCACACACATGGTACACATGAACACAGCAGGCACACCCATACGCGTGGAACTCACACTTCCACAGGGCACATGCATACAGACAGGCATACCAAGCACACTCACACAGAAGTGACGCATGCCCACAGGACACATCCTTATACCGAGAAATGCCAAGCATACTCACACAGCTCATACACACCCACGGGGCACATCCATGTACACTCGCACATGCACACGAAGCAGACTCACACAAGCCATAGAAGCAGGGCACAACTTTACACTGTCAAAGATACTCTAAGTACATGCATGCAAGTGACATTCCCACGGTACACCCATACACACACACACACCCCTACAGGAAGACCTGCACATGCACACAAGGACATTCTCTCAAAAGTGCCCATCTGTACGTTCTCACATGTATGCGTTCCCACACCCACTCACAAAGCATGGGCACTCACACACACAGCACATGCACACACACACACCACTCATCACACACCCATGACAGAGTCGTAGCAACTTTTCTCATTGCTGAGAGCACGTACCTGACACCCCAAGCTAAGGGGAGAAGTTCATTTAGCTCATGGCCTGTAGAGGTTTCAGTCCATAGGTGGCCGGCTGCGAGGCAGGGTGGGGTGGCAGAGCAGAAACAGTTCATGGAGCAAAGCAACAAGCAAGGGCCAACCAAGCTGTTTCTATCCCTTATCTCTTATTTGGCTACGTAGATCAGGCAGCATGCACACCTTTAATCCTGGAGCCCTTGAGCCTAGGATTCCACCATGAAACCATCCCAGCATCACACATGCTATGTCCAGCTACCTCTGCAAATGGCCCACCATGACCACATGAGGCTCTGGGGGTATCAAAAACCGGGTTAAATAACCCTAAGTTATTGCAGGCTGATCAAGCCTGCAATCTCTCAAGCAAGTAGTCTGCAAAGGCTTAAATAAATACAAGCAATGGTGATAATTTTAGGGCCCC
>NW_004955499.1:106989-108909 GCF_000276665.1 Chinchilla lanigera | reverse complement strand
CACAGGTGGATTTTGTCAACATCATGAATGGACTCACTGTGGGGAGAAACAGTACGTACGTGACCGATGTGGGGAAGCTTTCAGCAGTCAGTCCTCTTTTCAAGAACATGAAAAGACCCACAGTGGAGGGAAACCCTATGTTTGTAAGCAGTGTGGCAAAGGTTTGAGCACACAGCGTAGGTGTCAGATGCATGAAAGAATTCACACTGGTGAGAAACCCTATGCATGTAAGCAGTGTGGGAAAGGTTTCTTCACTAGGCATGGTTGTCAAAGGCATGCAAAGACTCATACAGGGGAAAAGCCCTATGCATGTAAGCAGTGTGGCAAAGCTTTCAGTAACCATCATGATTGTCGAAGACATGAACAGACTCACAGTGGGGAAAAACCCTATGCATGTAAGCAATGTGGCAAACGTTTCAGCAGAAAATATAACTGGCAAACGCATGAGCGGGCTCACGCTGGGGAGAAACCCTATGTGTGTAAGCAATGTGGGAAAGCTTTCAGCGGAAAATATTCCCTTCAAGAACATGAAAGGACCCACAGTTCAGAGAAACGCTATGCATGTAAGCAATGTGGTAGAGCTTTCCCCACTAGACATGCTTGTAAAAGGCATGCGAAGATTCACACAGGGGAAAAGCCGTATGCATGTAAGCAGTGTGGCAAAGCTTTCAGGAATCATTGTGATTGTCAAAGACATGAACAGATTCACAGTGGGGTAAAACCCTATGCATGTAAGCAGTGTGGGAAAGCTTTTGGGAATCATCGTTACTGTCAGAGACATGAACAGACTCACAGTGAGTTAAAACCCTATGCATGTAAGCAGTGTGGCAAAGCTTTCAGGAATCATTGTGCTTGTCAGAGACATGAACAGAGTCACAGAGGGTTAAAACCCTATGCATGTAAGCAGTGTGGGAAACATTTCAGCAGAAAGGATAAGTGGCAAATGCATGAATGGACTCACACTGGTGAGAAACCCTATGCGTGTAAGCAGTGTGGGAAAGCCTTCAGCAGGAAAGATACTTGGCAAATACATGAACGGACTCGCAGCTGTGAGAAACCCTATGCATGTAAGCACTGTGGGAAAGCTTTCAGCAAGAAATCAGGTTGTCAAGTACATGAACGGATCCACACTGGGGAAAAACCCTATGCATGTAAGCACTGTGGAAAAGCTTTCAGCGCAAGTGGTAGTTGTCAAATTCATGAACGGAAACACACTGGGGAGAGACCCTATGTATGTAGGTATTGTGGAAAAGCTTTCATTACACGTTGTGATTGTCAGAGGCATGAACAGACTCACACTGGGGAAAAACCTTATGCGTGTAAGCAGTGTGGCAAAGCTTTCATCCTAAAAGCTCGTTTGCAAAAGCATGAACAGACTCACACTGGGGAGAAAGCCCATGTATGCAATGTGGGAAAGCTTTGAGATCACACTCAAATTGTCAAAGACGTACAGAGTCACGGGAGAAACCTTAAATATGTAAGCAATGTGGCAAAACTTTGAGCACAAAGTGTCAAATATATGAAAGAAGTCCCACTGAGGAGAAACTGAATGTGAGCAATTTCAGCCAACACAGTGTTTGTGGAATAAACGTCAAGTCTCCTAATGGAGAGAAACCATATGTATGCAATCAGTGTATGAAGGCCTTTGTTAGAGAATGTGAAACACGTATACAGATTCGCAGTGGGGCAGAACGCTGTGTATGTAAGTGTTCTGGTTGATACATTGTGTCAACCTGAGGAATCTAGAGGTTTGGCTAAGTGACTTGGCAGTTCCACATCGTGGGATGCATAGGACATGCCGTTCCTGCTCTAGGATGTTGTTCACTGTGTCAGTGTGAGAATTTAGAAGGTTGACTATGTGAGTGCCGTCCCATGGGTCGGGGTACCTTTCTTACACTATACGGTAAAGAGGCTTGCACA